>NW_010263825.1:0-20406 GCF_000690775.1 Eurypyga helias
TCCTGGCTGAACCCAGCACACTTCTCTTAAAAATAAAAAGGATTTAGAAAAGTTGCAACAAGTGATTGTGTGACTTGTGGCCACAATTACATGTATATAGTTCATCTAAAGTTAGGAATGAGCTATATACAGTTATGGCCTCTCTTGTTCCAGGTTGAAGGTTGACTCTGCCTATTTCTATGGGGTTGTTTGCTTGTTTGTTTTAAAATTAGGTATCTATTTACCTCACTCAAAAATACCATTATAATGCTAATTGTTACAGGAAAAACTGCACTGTCACTTAAAATGTCTGTATTTCTCTCCTGAATGCTGCATTTATTGTTAGTGATACAATTGGTGTATGAAACAGATATGCAATGGCACATATTTCTTCTTGATTTGTCTGTTAATCCAGGGAAACTCCATGTGTTCAAGAACATACAGAGGATCAGTTATATTGCATTCATTACTGAGATTAAATCCTAGAGGTGAAAAGCTTTCTTTTTCCATGTCAAACTATGGTTACTGGCAGTAATTGATTTATTCCTTTGCAGAAAGCAATGTTAGGACTGGAAAAAAAAAATCAGTTAGGACACAAATAGTTAGGCAAACCTGCAAAGAAAGACATCATACTATTTATTCATTTTCCTGACTGTTGTTTAAACACATTTGAGTCTGCACATCAGTGGATTGACTTTCTTTTTTTGTTCTGCAATCCATTTATAAAGATGGGTGCATTTTGATGGCAATGGTAGAGATTAAATCTTTGTTAGACTTGTTGTGGGTTCTAAAATTCTGCACGTATATTCTGGAAATTCGACCTGCCTTTGTACTCATTGATGAAAAGGATTTGGCAGCTTAAGGAAGCATAAAATTTAAAATTCTGGATGACTGGAACAGGCTGAAGCTGTTAATACTGTATGTCATGGCATATTATACCTGTTCATTCTTGTTTAGCTTTCTTCAGCTGTTAACAGTTCAGAGAAGCATAGTAAATTAACCCTATTGATTAAAATAATCAGTTGTCACTCTTTGCTATTTGTTCAGTTCTTGTTTGGTGTTAATATCATCCAAATTCTTACAGTCTTTTTAGTGTTATTTACACTGAAGTTGCACCAAGTGATATCTCCAGACCTCTGGTAATAAAAAAAACCCACTTACTGTAGATGGCTGTAACATAATTTATTAATTGTTTACATAGGATATAGAAATTTGTATACAGCAGTAAAAAACCCTGAAGGATGGAACAGGCTGATTCTTGTTGCTTCTGCTGGTGCTGAAGTGGATGGGCTATAGGGGTTGACAGCTCCTCAGTCAGGTTTCTCCTAACTGTGTGCACCTCTTCACAGTCTTCATTAGTATCATCTGCGGGTTTCAACCACATGCCAGAGGGTGCAAACAAAATATATTCCTTTCTTTTCTCCATTTTCACTTTCTCCTTTGAAGGCTTTGCATGTTCCTGTTTCCCCTTTTACTATCCCATCCTACCTCTTTCTCCCCTCCATTTCTTCTGCTTTAGGGTTTCTCCTTCCCTTGTACCATGCCCCATTGTCTCCCCCTGCCAGATGTTCTCCATGCCCTATATGTCACACATTCATTATGTATATTCTCTTTCCAACCTTGCTGCCATTGCCACCTCTCAGACAGCCACTACTATCGCTGCTAGTGAGGACAAGTCTGTCGTGTTATTGTTTGTCTATGCTTCCTGCATGTAATTCCTGTCACCTGTCTTTGATGAGCAATGGACTTGAGACAAGTGGTATGAATGATAAACTAATAAGAGTGTGGATACTGGGATGAACTGTCTGTCAGGAACTGAAAATCCTAGGTAGCCTTCAGGAAGGGAGGGATTGCTATTGTTTTTATCCTCATTGTGTGGCAAAGTATAAATCCCCAGAATCCTTCCTTCAACAATGATCATCAATGCCACCCCTTACCGAGGAGCACAGAAGAAATATTGCAGCAGTGTTGGGTTGCAGTCTTTTTGTCCAGTTGTAGTCTTTCTGCCCTTGGAGCTGGAACTGGATCCTGGGCTTTGGCTTCTGGAAGGTCCTTTGAACCAACCATGTACCTCACCCACTTCAACAGTGGCAACAATGACAGGAGTCGGCCTGGCTTTTCAGGGCATCGCCACTTGTGAAGCAACCTTAAATCCTCCTGTTTTGTCCAGCTTAGTGATGGCCTGTTGAACACATTTTCTGTGTCTCATCAGGAGTTAAAGGGTGATTCATATTCTGTAACACAAACATTTATTTCATATCTTTTGCAAAATTTTATACTTTATCAATGTCAACTTTTACATCCAATAACCTCTTAGTTTTGTATTATCCTGTTGCACTTAGCTTCACAGATAGTTTATAGAAAAAGAAAATTTCATTTTAATGGCTTTGTCACGTTTTCATATTTTTATATGTTCTTTCTGCTGTACTCCGAGGAATATATGAGCAAAAGAGACTGTACTAGGAATTAGGAAGCAGGTCTGTGGGAGAGCTATATAGCACCGAGAAAGGAATATAAGCCATCTGAAGTTCCACAATGTATTTTTTTCTCATTTATTAAATATTACTCTGTCCAGGACATATTTCAAACATACTGCATGAAAACAGTCAGAAAAATTTGTAGTATTATAAAAAGTGCATGGTTTTGTATTATTTATACTTTTTTTTTTTTTGGGTACCTTTGTAACTGTTTTAAGCTGTATGCCCAATGATGTCCCACATGTAGGTAGATAGGTACCATATAATGCAATATGTGTGCAGTATGTGGTTCTTCTGCTCTCTGCACACTACCCACCGGTATTTTTAAAAATAATATCCTGGAGAAATCACACTCCATGCAAGTGTTTAAATGTTATTAGCACTTTTACAGGTGTAATTTTTTTAAACCAGCCTGTGACTTCTGTGTGGCTTGCCTCAAGCAGTTGAAGCGTGGATCTCATAGCAAGTCTGCGTGATTAGTACACACCTCTGCAAAGCTGTACTGGTGCGGGAGGCACCATT
Source organism: Eurypyga helias (assembly GCF_000690775.1). NCBI lineage: Eukaryota > Metazoa > Chordata > Aves > Eurypygiformes > Eurypygidae > Eurypyga > Eurypyga helias. The sequence continues at coordinate 2,979 of NW_010263825.1, forward strand.
GTTAGGCAATCTGGATTCCTGGATGAGGAAGACGATGAATCAGCAAGCAAGGCTGAAGGTGACAGTGACAAATGGCCCCGGGTCTCTGCTGTGTAGCCAGCGTAGCCAAGTCTCATTGCTCAGTGCAGTGATCAAACTAGTAGGTTTTACTTCAGAAGACCACATCCACAGCAATTTATCCTCATTTTTTTAAAGCCTATGGCGTGAGTTCACAGACACAGGCAAGATATAAGCCAGGGGAAAGTTAATTGCTCTTGCTTAAAGGAATAACCATTTCTTGTAGATGCTCCTGCCACTTGGAGGACCCTTCTGTGATCTTGGCTCGTAGGTGTTTCATTCTTTAAATCCTGTGTTATGATAAAACTCAGAATTATCTGAGTCAGAAAATGTTTTACCAGTAATTCTGAGATGTAGGAGTTACTGAAAATTGTCTGACAAGGCACAGGTCAGTGCCTTGAGATCAGTGCTCAACCGTGTTAGGCAATACAGAGCTGCTAGTCCATGGAGGTGGTGTTCAAACCATTATTTAGGATGCAATTTTCTATACCCAAAGTGTTATAATTCACTGAAATAACAAAACAAAAAAAAAAAAGTGGGAACTACTTTTAACATAAAATCTGCCTCTACTATGGTTTGAATTAATAACATCGGCTTCTCTGCATTTTTAGAAGCAGTTCCTGTTTGAACTAAATCTCTCTGGCTTATCAGAAGGAAAGATTTGAGAAAATATTTTGATAACTCTGAGACTTGGAAATTTAATTGCTTTCATTTTGTACCTTTCTACAGATTTTTTTCTAGCGCTGGATATACTTGGCTGTGATAGGGACTGTAGAATGAACGACAGCTTTGTTTCCATAATTCTGGAAGCAGTCAGATGTTCAAAGTTCATTAAAATCTTTTCCTATCTTTGGAGCTCCACTGATATGCCATATGCAGGTAGGATTTTCTTCTTAGGCTCTTGAGAATGCTTTTTCTTTCAGGTTCACAATCCCTGTATTACTGAATATGTCCTGTTATACTGCTACCAGGTGTCTTTGGGGTGAAAGCTCTCATGTCAGCGTAGGCTGGATCAGGCTGTGAAAGATAAACTTCAAGCAGTTGTCCGAGACGACTTGTTCTTGTTCATGGCTCAGCTGCAGAGAAGTTACACTGTCCTTTTGCTGCTGTTACAAAGACTCTTTGTTCTCAGCTGTTTTGCATTTAGATGAACCGCCAAAGCTTAGACAGCAGGAAACCAAGTCATCTTGAAAGGCTTGAATGTCTGGGTCTGTGTCTCTGATGTCTCACTCCCCCTGAATCCATGGGGGTAGCTGAAGACATTGATTGCACAGTGCCAGTGGTGTCTTCTGTGTCTCAAACAGGCAGAATCCCTCTGCTTTCCACAAGGCCTTCAAGCACAGACAGGGCATCCCACCTGCCTGTGATTTCCTCAGCATGCTAGATCATAGCAAGGCTTACAAAGGAGAGGAAAGTCAGGTATAAAAAAGGTGACTCATTTTTGACTGAGGACAGTTAAATTCACACCTAGCAGTTGCCATCATATCTCAATCTTAATACCCAGGCCACCGAGAGCCTGAGCAATACTCAACTGTCCTCAAAACCCTTTATAACATTTTCCCCATGCTAGATATTTGCATGGAGGTGACTGGTGTAGTGCTTATTCAGTGAGCACAGTAAGCGTGTCACCAGGACCGGGGAATTTCTGTCCTGGCCTTTGAACGTGTCCTTGCAGACGTGCTGTTCCGGCAGTGAGCAGAGGGACAGGCACGGGTGGGAGAGTGCAGCTCCCAGGTCTTTATGAACTGAAGAAAGCAGTGCTACTGCTGGCAGCCAAAGGGCAGGCGGAGATTTGGAAACAGGGCTGCGGTAGTTTGTTCCGCTCATTATGCCCAGTTCTTTCCAGTCAGTTGGTTATCCATTAGCTTAGGAAGTACAAAAATCACCTGGAGGAATCCCAGATTTTTTAGTGCACATTTAGAAGATGCATCTCCTTGTTACTTTTGTGACTCTCTTTCCTTCCATTTGTCATCTTTCTCATTGGAGTAGAGATTATTTGCTAGCCACTTTGCCAACTCCACAATTTATAGCAGCTGAAGAGAGTGTTTTAGTCAGGGAGGAGTAGCTGCACTGACCACAAACTCCCAGAACTCTCCAAGAAGTAAATGTATTAAAGGTAATGATGTATCAAGGCAATAAACTGTAGATGCAATAAAAATGTTGCACAGATGTTAGTGCGTAGAAGCAAAATGCGTAACATAAAAATGAAAAAACCTCTAAATAGCTACTGGAACATCACAGGTCTTAAATATGCTGCTGCAGACACCTGTATGGTCCAGTGGCACCTCGTACATCACACTAATTGCATTGCTTGCCAGACAAACCAAACCTTTCAGAAAGCTCTTGTCCCATTCTTCAGACTTAACAGCGGACTTCAAAACTGGAGGGTAGGTGAATAGGGGAGAAGGGAAGCTGAAACCACTCTGGATTAGCTTATTTGATTTATAATACCTTGAATTCCTTTTTCCTGTCATTCCCTTAACTTTAATGGAAGAAAGAAAACCCTCCAGTTCTCTGAGGTTACAGTCTATGGTCCTTATTTTAGAAACCACTTATGTATGTTCCTAAGTTTCTTTTTTATTAAATGAGACTTAAGCAGATATTTAAGCAGATTTTTTTGTACCAATGGGTTTATGAAATAATGGTAAATATCAAGGACGTGCTGAAGTGCCATTGCAGTCAGAGACCCAGCAAGTGGAAGATATGAAGGGAACCAGGATGCACAGAAATGCCTGCTCCTGGTGGAAATAAATTTGTCTTTGCCGAGGAGGGGAGAGTGTGTGGAAAGTGGCTGGTGCTTTTAGACAGCCTTACCTTTTAGTGTGCTGTGTTTACAGTTCAGAGCTGACATAAATTATCTGTGCTGTCATGTTTTATTAAACATGGAAGATCTGCTATCCTCTTCGTTCGGTTTTCTGTGCTGTGTATAGCTAACCCTTTAGCCATTCTCCCATATATTTTGAGAATAGAAGTCCCTGCAGCTGGAACATGAAGTGTTGGCCATGTTTTTTGTCCAACAAAGGCTGGAGGAACACAGAGTTCAAATGAATACATAACGTTTTGTTAAACTTCTGGCAACTTTACATGGACAGACTTGAACAAATGACAAATTGTACTTGACAGCATAACAAACCGTGTGTTTCTTGTAATGTACAGTATGCATGAAAGTGGCTAACATTGTAACCGCAGAGAGCGTGTGTCTGTGTGTAGTGTTTCTGGGGAAACTGCATTAAAAAATAGTATGAAGTGGGACACAGACTACTGTTAATGTTTAAGCCGTATCTGCTGGTGTGCACAACCAGACTTCCTGATCCGTGGCTAATTGGGATTGGGTAGGTACAGGGTGAAGCATGGTTGTCTGAAGACCAGTCTGGTAGGGTGGTGGTGCAAGGGTGGTGGGTACAGCACGGTGCCTCTCTAGCTTGCTGTGCTGACCACAGCCGGTGGCACAGCTCTGCTTCTGCAGCTGGTGGGACATCTGTCCGTGAGAGAGGGTGAGAAAATCCAGAAGGCTGCAAGAGGTCCCACCTGTTGTCAAAGGGGGTGCTGGGCTCTTTGCAGCCTCCCATCCTCCAACAGACAAATTTAACTGTTTACATACACCTTAAGATATGTCAATACATTTAACAGGGAGATTTCAAGTACTTTCAATGCAATGAAGCTATTTTCCAGTTTTGTCAAGTATCCTTTTCATAATTATTAGAAAAAAAGTAAAAAGGCTGGGTTTGGTTTTCTTTTGTCTTTCTCTCGGTTGGTTGGTATTCTGCTTACTCTGGTGTTAGTTGACAGCAAGGGCACTAGTGTTCTAGTTTAGCAATACATTTTATCAGTGAAATGATGATGACTAGCTACAGAAATGTAGTCAACATCTTATAAACAAGCATTTCTCAATAATAATTTTTTCTTTAATTTCCCAGTGAAAAAGCTGGGGGTTAAAGTATTAAAAAAGGGAACAGTGATCCTCATGTCAAGGTAACAGTAAAAGCTTAATCAGGGATCCTAAACTCCTTTAATTTAAAATATTATTATTATGATCTGATTATTTCTTGCAACACTCAACAGTTAAATTTTATACTTAAACACCATATCTTCTTTCACTAGCACATAATCTACCAGTCCTATGTTTTATGATGATGTGAGCATGTATCTTACCAGCAAATGTTCTGGCCAACAATAGCATCATTTTTTCATAAGTAGGAGGAAAAATATTTTAAAAATAGCTTTAGATAAACCCAACTAGCAGTAAAAGTTTGATTGTTAATGCAGAAGTAATATGCAATACAGAAAAATGTCTTCTCTAAGTATGTCCTCTGTGAATACCAAGCCATGAACTGCCACTAATTTATCTACAGCACTGAACGGTAATTTAAAAAGTAAAACAAAAAAAGAAATCCAAAAGGATGATAGAACCAAATTAATGTTTTTGAATTTATGTGAGGAGAAAAGAAAAGTAAGTTTTTGTGTTTCATGCTGCTTACACTGAGACTGAAGCTAAATCAAAATTTTAGTACATCATCCTACTGTTGGGATAACATGAAATATTCCTCTTTCATCATTTTTTGTAAGATTAACCTAAAGTTAATGATTTCTGGTCTTTACTTTCAGGTTTGTATTTAACCATGAAAATTACAGAGTGTGCATAACCATTGACTATATACCTATGAGCTCAATTAGCTCTGTAGCTTCACTCTGTAGGAGTTGGTAGATGGCTGAGGCCATTATCTGTTGAACTGGCTCTCTTCAACAATACGGAAAGTACATTATTACCATCATAATGGAGAAAAAATACTGTTCTACTTTAACACTTATAGAAATCGCTTGTTTCAGATAGAAGTCCTAGGGGTTGATAGCTAAGGAAGTAGAGTCTGATTCTGAAGTTAAAGGAAACACACAACACGAATAATGACTACCCTTATTCTTACCAATGTGTGGTGCTATTGAAATGTTGGCAGCTTATGCAGTTGGGAACACAGTATTTTAGTTTGTCAGAATTTTGTCTCAAAGAAGAGCAATTTTAGAAAATTGAAGAACCTTTAAAATTCGTTAGTAATTCATTTAATTACTAGAAAAAGTAATTGCAGTGACAGTCTATTTAAAGAAGTGCCCAGGTTGATAAATCAAGAATGAATATATAACAAGCAAAGTCGGTAGTTGGGAAGGATTTGCAAAAATTGTTCAACATCACCATTGTATAAAAAAAGAGCAAAATTACTGCTTTTCTCTCTTACATATGTATCATAAAAATAGATGAAATTTGAAAGGTAAAGGAAATAGAAAATGTATGTTTAAACTGACATATACTTACAAGGTGTAACCTGGAGAGCTTGGGTTTCATGGGGTGCCACCCATGACAGAGAGGGTTTCTTATTCTTGGCTCAGCACTACATTAATTCAGTCTCATACGTTTGGTCACTTTGGACTAGAGGCAGAGCGAATTCATATGTACTAGAAGTGCAGGCACAGTGAGACTGCATTTATTTATGATGTCAATGTAGGGAGGAAGCTGGTTTTCAGCTCACTCTTGTGAGACAGTCCAGCACGACCACAGGTGTATGTTTTAATCTCCTTGTTGGCCAATTCCCACCTTTAAAACAGGGATAATCTACTGCTATTTCCTATCCTATGTCACTGCAGCTGGACTGAAGCATCTCTGTATAATAGCTAGCAAAATGGTAAAGTCTGATTTAAGGCCTCTAGATTTTCCAAAAATAGAGATAATAGCTAAAGTTACTGTTGAAGCTTTGATGTTGAGTATGACTTTTTGTGGTTAATATGGTATTAGTGTTGTACTCCATTAGTCATATTTGTCTCTAAGCACTCTTGGGTATTTGTCAGTGCACTAAAGCAATACTTTTTTTTTCTGCAACATAATACTGAGATGTTGAGAGTTTCAAGTTTCAATCCCATGAAGACTCCTTGGATGCAACAAAGCGTGTGTTGATCCTTATTCTCTAATTTGCTGCCAAAATGTAATCAGCTGTTGTTTGTTAGTGTGCTGGTGGCATTCTTGACTGAAAAAGAAAATTTGATAGCCCAACATGTATTTAACCAAAGAACAAATTCATTGCAAGGCATTCACCTACTGCCCAAAGAAGCTGTAAATGTGTCTGTTATCTAGAGCTTCTGCAATACCCTCTGAAGAGACAGACTCTGGTTTGCCATGAATAATGCCTTAATCGGCAAAACCTAAAACCCTGAATGCAATGTTTCTCTTTTACTGGGGGCTCATGATGGTGGTCTAGAAATTACTGGAAAGAAGATCATGCATTCCAGGTAAATGTGTGTGAAGCATGGTAGGAATTTCACAACAGAATTGTAAGAATGCTTAAATGGCATATTGCTCTGTAAACATGACCCTCTGGTAAAAACATATACCAAATTCAGGACCTCTTTACTATTTTGGAATCACAGTTGTTTACAGCTAGAGGATACCTCTTGGTTTCTTTCAGCACAAAGCAAAATTAAATTTTAAAAGAAAAGTGATTCAGTAGCTTTTCTGTGAACTCTACATTTCATGTGCTTTTTCATTTCCTCATTTCTTTCCAGTCACTGTCACCAGATGTTCAAGTAAAGCATTATGTTTTCGACTCTGGGAGATTAAAACTGGAAATTAAGTCTCAGCTAGAAAGCAAAGCAGCCTAAGTGTTTTATATAGTCCATAATTCAAATATAAAAATGTAACTATTTATACATGGAAAGTAAGAAAATGTCTTTTGATTTGCTTCCAGAGTGGATCATGTGAAAGATTTAGATTGGTTTCAGTGCCTTTTTGCCTTTAAGTCATTAAAGAACCATTAACACAAGCGATAAGCTCTGATCATGTATGCCTACCTTCCCTGTCTTTTCAGCAATGTCCAGCCTTCTTCAAGAGATCCTATTAGACTAAGAAAAACCAAAACATTTTGACATAGAGCATGTTATGAATACGAAGGCCCCCAAAGAAGTATTTTTTTCAAACTTTTTTGTGTTATATGATGCGGTTGCATGGGAAGTTACTCGTGTGCCTTGCTGCGTGAATATCTTACAAGTCTGTGTTATTGTTACATGTAAAAAAAATGGTACCACTCAATAAGCAATTTATCATCATAATTAAATACACTGATTTATCTGTACACAGCATCTGAGAAAACACACTTAAAATACTTTGAACTGATGAAGAAAGACATCTGGAACCCCTTGTGGCTGTATTATATTACACATTGTTTCCATCTTATTTTTCTGATGTGTGAGTCCTTGACAGATTAAGTTGTGGAGAGTGATTCTCCTTGGCTGGAAAAAAGAAAAAAAAAGGAGCCTGCACACTATCAGACATTATTTAGATTTAATTTGTTGCTTATACAGTACTCCAGAAATCAATAATGTTAGTCTGTGGATAGGCGATTGCAAGCCAATGAGGGGCAGTAGTTAATGAAGTAGTACATGTTGGGCACACCACGGAAATTGATGACTGTATGCTTGTTCTTTGCCTATCCCACGTGGAATAACATGTTAGATTGTATTTACAGGGGAAGGAAGCAAGAGCTGTGCACTTGGTTACTTAGCATGCTTTGTTTTTCTTAAGCCACAGTCGAGTCACATAGCTAAAGAGACTGTCCTAGAAGGGCTTGACCTTCGTAACACTGTAGGTCCTGCTGCCTGGGTGTGCGCTAACATCAGCTACAAAACCATGCTGTCCGAAGGAGTACTTAAGTCCTGCATTTGTTTAAAATTTGGCCTTGTGCTCAGAAATGTTTATACTGAAATAAAACATAGAAGATGACATGATTCCTATCCCAAAGAGCTCCCTAAAATCAAAAGCAAATTGTGTAAAATAAAACCAGTGGATGTTTCTGGCTCAAACTTTTAACTAGAACTGGTCTAATAGTTATAAAACATGGTCCAATATGTAGCGTAATAGAGTGCGTGTTAGACTGTTCTTTATCATTAGTGTCAACTAGGACTAAAAAAATATTATTTTAATTAAAATATTTTACAGAAAAATGTGTATATGTATACAGTATATTTTTTGTATATGTGTATATATATTTATACAGAGAGAGGTATCAAATTAGGTACATATGCACCAACACACACATGCACTGTGCACTTCAGGAACTCAGATATTAAGATAGTAAATTACTAATGCAGCTGTTAATGCTATAGCATCTTCTCACTTCACCCTTGAAATCGGTTGGCCATATAACCACTGGGGTTCCCTGAGACACTGTTATTAAACCAGGTGTATTGTCACCATAGAGCTGGGAGTTCCCAAAATCTTTTGAATTCTTCAAATGAAATCAAATGTAAGACTTTTCATCTGCTGTTTGAATTTCTGGGTACTAAGGGAGTGGAGCTATTTCTCACTTGCCCAGATTGCCTAAGGTTCTTTTGGAAACAAGTCAGCTTGGAAAAAATTATCATGTTAGGTTAAAGATAGAAGTGTGTGCAACATGAAAACTTGCTGCATTTTGTGTTTAAAGTTGTCTAAGTAAATCTTGGAAAATATAGAATGACTTCCCCCAGATCTCCATTATTAGTCTGGGCCTATGACCAAGAGTGTCACAGTGATTGTAGGGAGTTGCAATTAAAGTATATCATGCTGTTGTTTATACACTGGATTTAGGCACTCCCATTGAACCTGTTCTACTCTGATGCTTTTTGGTTTAGGGATTCTGAGTGTGCATAATTTTGAAATGTAAAGTGGCAGAATAGGAGACATCCTAGTTTCTCTTGATCAGCTCCCATGACTCTGCACTTAACCCTTAACTACACCATGTCTTTCTCCTAGAAACCTACAGAATGAGTCACTTCTTTCCACCAATGTGTTCTGTTTCTGTTCTAATCAGACCCACCACTTAAGAATTAGAACAATCATATTAGACCAAATGAAGGAAATACCCAATTTTTTTTGTGAAACAAAATTGTGCCTTTTCTTACTTGAAATCAGACTTATCTTCACCTTTTTCTTAACTGAATGCATATTGAAGAATGAGATTATAATAAGGAGAACTGAAAGAAAGAATGAATGAATGAATAAATTAATGGGAAAATGTGTGTTCCTGAGGTTTCTAGCCCAAGGTCAAGACATCTGGAACCACTGGATAAGATACTTATAAATATCTGAACTTCTGGGAATGTCCTGAATGAACAGTTCCAGTTTTGAGGAATTTAGAAGTTTCACAGTTTATTTCTATTCTAAAATGGAAATAAAAGGAAATCTTTTATCATTTTAATATTAAGGAGGGAGGGAGAGGCCGTAGTCAGTGGAGACAGAGAAGGTTCTTTGAAAGAAGTGATACCATCTTACAGTGGTCTGAAAAATCTGACTCCATCCATTGACAATAAAAAGAGCTTAGAGTCAGAATATTTTCTAAACTCTTTAGGCATTTTAAAAATCTCTCTTCGTCATAATAGAATGTTTTTATAATACATATAGCATATAGTTTATATATAGGTTGAATAGATTTTAAAGGTGCCTTGGTGCATGGATGTACATAGAAAGGGAACATAACTGTGAGCATGCTAAGCAGCAAACGTGAGGGGAAGAGATGAACTCTGTTAAAACTCTTAGCAACCAACATGGTTTGCAGACTTATCTGTTTTGATGAAATGTCTTTTTTGCTGGGAAAGACTGAGAATGTTTCAGAGAGTTCCAAATCCTTATTCCTAGAATCTGTCTTATTTCTAGAATATGTCATCTGATCCTTTAGACTACTAACCTTCCTTCACATAATCATTCTTTTTGTTTCATGTTAAGGCGGGGTGTGTGTGGGTGGAGCGACTGCTTTATAAATAAAAGTCAAGCAAACTCAGCCTAATATATGCTGTTTATAGTAACTTATACAGTTAAGGGTTGAAAATGTAACCAGAATTCTTGTTTTGTATTGTTTTGATTTTGTGGGGGACTTTTTGAAATAAAGCCACTAAGTGCTGGCTTGTATGAGGAACTGAGGGATGTTCTCTAGCCTACAGAATATACAGAGCTCAAGAAAAAAGGCAGTATAAGTTCAAAGTCTTTCAGTCCAAGTCTGGGTAATGTAAAAAGAGAATTAACTTCAAGAACTATTAAGCACAGAAAACCCGAGACTTAATTAAGGTATTTACTTGGAAGCATTAATGCAAATTTCAGAATAACCTCAAGTTTCTCAGTGTTAAAATCTCTGCCTAGGAACATTTATGAAGAGTACTGTAGGAAAAAAGGCAAACTATATGAAACGTTTGTTCTAATGAATACTAAGTCTAGATTTCTTTCTTTTAGACACTCATGTAATTTCATTGCTACTTCTTTGTGCATGCTTTCCAGAGACCAATATCCTATAAACCATAAGAGAAATTCAAGAAGTTAATTAAAACAAAACATTAGGTAAAATTTATCTCTTTGAGATAATGCACATGTACAAATGCTGTTGAACTCATGTGAAAAGACATAGAACATACGTGGGTGCTATTTCAAATTTTTCATGCCAATTTACCACTTGCAAATTCCAATGAATAAATTATGAGCTGAAGAATGAATTCATTTAAAAGCCTGTGCACTGATAAGCAAAGTTAAGATAAAGTGGGAAACAAATATAAACCAGCAAGAAGCCTTTATGTAACTGACGGGAAAATAACTTGTTTATATTTCTTGTCCGTGCATGCCCAACATGTCCTTACATGCTTGCCTCTGTGTTGTTTAGAGGAAAAAAAAAAATGCCCATGTCGTTATAAAATCTTCACTTGATTGTTTTTTTCCAGAAGAATAACTTGAACATTGTAGCAGACCATGAAAGCCAAAGACATACTGTGAAACAGTGTTTCAAGCTACAAAAATATGTAACTGACAAAATACTAAAACTTAAAAGGGAAATAAAAATTTTCCTTTAAATTATTTCTCTCTCGAAACAGAAGAATATACCTAACAAAGAAAATAACATGTCAGTGTCCCATCCAGCTGTGGAAAAAATCAAATAAATGCAGTAAAAAGTTAATTGTTTACCCAGAAATTGGATTTACAAGCAGTTATTGGTGCTGATCAGATTGTGTATTATAAAAAACCTTAAAATCATATTCTGCCCTCAAGAATTACCATAATTGGCTATAAAGTGAACACACATTCAGTCTAACAAGTAAATTCATTTTGCTTAGTTATCTGGTGGACATTGATGGAATTACCATATAGTTTTATGCACAAGGAACAAATTCCTGCAGATATGTGTAGCAGTAGCACATTCACCCTTGCATAATCTAAGGGTGTGACTTATATGATAACATGCACAATGAGAGAGGAGTCCATGTTACTTAATCTAAACTGATGCTTCTCTAAAATAGTTCTTTATAGACTTGGTAAACCACAACTGCAAGTAATTTTAAGGCATGTATGAATAAATGTGTTACTGGTGCCTTCTGCTCAGCCTCTGCTCCTCCCTCAAAGTGCAATGTGGGACACTGAAGAGCTGCTCCCTTTTCCCAGGGTGCTTTAATGTCCACACTGAGCTGAAACTGTTTTTTTTAACTTTCTTAGCTCAGTATGTGTTCCAGCCTAGGATAAAAGCAAAACTGAGGACAGTGTGTTGCAGAGATACCTTATTGTCTTGCTCCAACTGTACGTCCACGAGTAGCCTCTCTGCTGGGATTTTAGCACAAGTAGGGAAGGCCTGGGATGGTTTGGCATTACTATGAGAGCTCAGCAGGCCACACATCTGCCATTGGAGCAGAACAGAGAGACAGCTTTCCAGAGCTGCTGGGGACCCTGGCTCCACTAGAGTCAGTTCACTCTTATCCTGACAAGAACCACATCCTCTTCAAGTACACACCAGAAGATTTCAAGGGAAGCTTCTTCCCCTGAGGACTAGTCTAAATGCCTTATCATTGAAAGCAGGTGTTATGTCTTTTCTAATTAACAGTGTTTGTCCCAGTGGTATGGTTCAGATCCAGGGTATTTTTGGTGTCCTGTGGTCCAAAGATAGCTGATTCATATTGCCTTCTGTACTTCTTTGGCCTGGTGTTGCTATTTTGCTAGTGTTACTCAAGCTCAGCCTGCACTTAAGATGGCTTCTGGTGTATTAGACTGTGTCAGGCACACACAGAGCGCAGCATATTCCTGCCTCAGCAGCAGCAACAGTCCTACATACTGCAGATGCCTGCACTCCCACCTTTCCCACTCCATCTGCCCTTCAAACCCAGAGACTTGTGTGTTTAGCCATTGCAACATCCCAGACAACACCCTGGAGATGTCAGTCTCCGGCCTGTATTCCTGCAGCTCCCTCCTGGGCATCATCCTCTTTGCTTTTCCTTCTTTCCCACAAGATGTGTTGGGTGCTGCGCCCATTGCTAGAGTTGTGTGAACTGTTCAGGGAACCCACATGGTAGCAACCCCTGTAGTGACCTGCTCCTGAGCTTCTGTGTGAGCTTTCTCTGCTCTGCTCTGCCCCCGCAAAGCCTTTACCTCTTCCTTTACCAGGCTTTCCCTGACATGTCTTCTTGCTTGGGCAGAAGTATGTTTGATCAGTGACACCTGGCAGTACGTGTCACACTGAGCATGTCACGTGTCATGTGCTCAGGGACATGCTGTCCCTGAGCACAGGGATTCGGCTCTCATGTCCCTAATGCATGTTGGTGGCCCCTGGGAGGTAGCAGAGGAGCCAGCACACATCCTCTTGAAGTCAGACATCTTGTCTAGGCTTTCTCAGTGGTGCAGAGAGAACAAGGGACTGCTTTCTCTGCAGTACTAACTTCCCCTCCTCAGATAGATGTCATCACCGCCACAACTGGAGGAGAGACCAGGGCACGTGCCTTGGACTGGCTGCCTAAATCTGAGAAAGCTATTGTGGGCTTTGGGAAGTCCTTGGCAAGTGTCTCCATTTCATCTGATTGCAAAATCAATGACACAAACAGCATTATTTGAAGAAAATGGCTTTTAGGTGAAGTTGTTAGTGCCATTGCACTTGCTTACTGAGCTTCGGATATGAAATTAGCAAAAACTATATCAAGGAACCTCACTCCCTTCAAATACTGAGGTCAGTACACACTTGTGTTGGCTAGGGAACAACTCTGTGGAAGAAGAGAGAAATAAATCAATAGAGAAACAAGAACTGTGTTTCTGCAGAATGTAAGGCCATTATAATACGAGTGGAATAGCTACAGTAAACCAAGTATCTGTCTTGCACAGTCCAAGATGGAGCCTTGCCTGCTGAAACTTGCAGCATCTTGAGCTGTAGCCCCTTGCTTCAGCTGACAGGGCTTTCGTTTGCATAAGTAAGATATAGCCCTCAAGGAACTGGCGAGATGCCAACAAGCCACTTAATTTTGGTAAGATTTTGCTGACTGTGGTAAATAGATGAGATTGGAAGGAAGGGTGGGCACACACATATTTGTGTGTGTCGGAAATATGAGTTCAGCAGAGTGGGAAGCCAGGAATCTTCATTTTAATGAACCACAACATCTAAACAGAGTGTATTGAAGTTTTAATCCACCCTTTGTTTGGGGTTCCATAAACTGTGACACAAAACACCTTGCTCTGCTCAGTCTGTAAAGCCTGACAAAAGTCTTGTCCTGTGCATGCCAGTGTTGTGCTAATTGTGCTATAAAAAAGGCAGAGACTGAGGTGGCATCTCCAGCTCATATCTATTTACTAAATGCTTAATTTATTAATTAATAAAATGTATAAAGAGTAATAAATTTTTCTAATAGTATTCCCAAATACATGTCAATGCTACAAAAATTTAGCTGTCTTCCAGAAATTATTTCTCATGTTAGGGAGAACACAGAGCTGCACCCCCCACTCCCCCCGAGTGATTTTTCTAAACAAAATGCAAAAGAAAAAGGTAAGAAGCACTGACAGTATCCCAGCTCTCTCTGCAATTGTTTGACTGGCTCACCATGCACACTGCCATATCATAATATATGCTTAGAAATGCAACCCTCTCTCCACAAGGCATTTCCATGTATTTGTGTTTGAGAACTTAAGTAAAGCCTAATCAAAACTTACTGAAGTCAGTAGGAGGCTTTTTACCTGGATTTAGTGAGTTTCATATCAAGTCCTATAACCTGCTATGAAAGAGACTGCTCTAAATCCAAATAACATTCCCTTCACTGAGTGACTGGGGAAAAAGTGAATAAGCAGCCTAAGCAATGAAAAATAACTGTGTTTAAAAGTGACTGTCAGTCCAAATTATCTGGCATATTGTAAACGAGGAGAACAGGCATTTCTGTCAGACTTTTGCTTTATAAATGTTCTTTTTACTATTAATGTTTTTTCAGTTCATAAATGTCTGGGAGCACTCCAAGCCTTGTCTTGCAATGAAGTCAACTTTTAAATACAAGCAGGAAGTGTAAGAGAAATAACGAAATTGCATTTATTCATTTGCACGTGTTGCTAATGTTGAGCTAGTATATGGATAGAAACATGGAAAACTAGCAATGATTTTCATATCTTAGTTTGACTGCCATGGTGGCAGTATTGTGTTTTCATTTCTGCCATATACGGCTGTGAATCTAGCTGAACCTGAATGTCAAAACCTAGGCTTTGGGTAGCTGAAGGCTGAATAGGACTGTAGGGATATGCTAAATTCAAGTAGTAGCAAGGGTGCAATTTTGGAGCAAATACACTTCCATATTCAGTACATAATCTTGCATTTTATGCCTTAATTATTATCTTGCTGTTAGGATTCTGGGAGATCTTTTAGTCTGGGAAATAATATTCACTGCCAGTCATAAATCAGTTTGAAAACTGTGGAACAGTAAATGTATCAATTGCATTGTTTTTATTGCTTAAATGTCAAGAAACTGCTAATATAAGTAATAAATGAAAAATAATAAAGAAATAAAGAAATAATATCCGTAGGCCTCTATTCCTAGGTCTGCAAGATTTACATGTCCTTATTGTGTAATGTTATTTTAATTTTTACACAATTTTATAGTTGAGATACCAAGAGAAACCTGAGGGTACCTCAGGTTTCCCACAAAAGGAAGGACTTGTTTTGCAGTGAAACAATTGTAATCAGAAAAAGTTAAGCATATTTTAAGAGTTCTGAGTAAGCATTTCTGAGTCATCCAGAATAGCTATCACATAAAAAATTAGAAAGCTGTTAAAATGGATTAAATTATTATTTATATTTGGTGAATCAGCAGTCCAAAAGCCTTCTGCATGGCAAACCACTCAATCGGCTGGGGACTGGAGTCAAAATGGCTGTTGTAATGTAACTTTTTAATGCAGTTGGAGTTCTAGATGAAAATGTTTTTCACAAAATAAATGGTTTTTTGGAGGAAAAATTAAAAAAGCAGATTATGAGCAAAGTGTCCAAAATTATCTGAATGCCTGGGACAGAAATTGAAAGACATAGATAAATATAATAATATTTCTGCCTTCAGGACTCAACAATGAAATATTATTTCATCCTTGCTCTTAATGCTGAAGCCTCAATGTAAACATATTCAATAAGTTTTAATGTTAATTTGCAGATCGAATTTACTAAAGCATATTCATAATTTTGCTAAGCATGGGCATTTTATCCACTCAAGTTTCCTCAGTATATTTCCAGTAGCACAAAGAATTGTGGAATCAGTAGTGAGCTATTTTATTTTGAAAGACTGAACTGAGACTCGATAGGAATTAAAAATAGCTTTGCTTGTTGGCTAAATGAATAATATCTGTCATGTAGATTCACAGTATGAATTAGATAATAATCTCTGAAATAATTATCTACAATTACTCCATTACCTTAGGGAACTAGAAAGATAAAAGACTATGAAAGCATAAATTGTGTGTTACAGATCATTTTAGACCTTCTCCTGTTGATTTGCACTACACACGGGAAGAACTAGTTTCAGCTTGAGCATTTGCTAATAGCTTTGGGCTACATACATTTGGAAAGTGATTTAGTCCTGCCTGGCTTCTCTGGCTGGATATCCTGTGAGAGATCAGATTACCCCTCTGAATGGGGCCATCCCACACCTGGCAGTGCTGGACCTGTCAGGCATGGGACTGCCTCTTTGCACTTTCTGCCTGAGAGAAAGTGGGCTTGTGATGTGCTTCTGACTTTCTTGAACTCCTCAGAGGGTTAGTGGAGAGAGAAGGGCTCTCCTTGAGAGGGATATGAGTAGAGCTGTAACAGAGATGCTCCTTTCCTCTGTCAGCTCAACAGAATCCAAGGTTACTGGATACCTATGAAGCTCAAAGTTAATCCCATGAACAGCTACATTATTCTGCCCTTCCCTTGACTCATGCTCTGAATGTTTAATGTTATACCACAAATCCATTTCTTCTCAACGCTGAAGACATGCTGGGTTCTGGAGGGGGATACTTTTGAAGTAATTCCTGCTCCTGCACTCCGTCTTCTCATCCTGCGTATAATACAGAAGACTAGATGTGTAGGTTTTGAATGAGATGGAGTTAGTTTTCTTCATAGTAGCTAGTATGATGCTATGTTTTGGATTTGTGCTAAGAATGTTAATAACACGTTTTAGTTGTTGCTAAGCAATGTTTACATTAAGCCAAGGGCTTTCTCAGTTTCTTATACTGCACCTGTTCTCCCAGCTTCTTCTCTGCAACAATCTGGGAGGAGACACAGTTAGGATAGCTGACGCAAACAGACCAAAAGGATATTTCATGCCATAAAGCATCAGTATATAAAAGATGAGAGGAGTTGGCTGGGGGGATATTGCTGCTCTGGAATGGGCACCGTATCACCAGGTAGTGAGCAATTGTTGTATTGTGCATCACTTGGTTTTGTATATTCCTTTACCAGTAATATTATTTTTATTATTTCCTCTCCCTTTGCTGTTCTATTCAACTGGTTTTATCTCAACCCAGAAGATTTTTGTTTTTGATTCTCTCCTCCATCTCACCTGGTGGCGGGGGCAAGCAAGCAGCTACATGCTGGGGCTAATATACACCAGATCATAATTTATAGAAACAGTTGAAGCCCTCTCCTTGGGTCAGAACTGTGTCTTGAGTGCCTTTGCCCAGTATGAGTGCAGCAAGCAAAAATGTCTTCCCCATATTCAGTGAATGACCCTGGGTATGATTCTGACTCTGTCTTACAATTTATGCTTTTCCTTATGTTTCTGAAAGTACAGAGTTGCACAAAATACTTGCCAACTATTTGAGTATAGAAATTGACTTCTAACGTGTCTTATATACATCATGAAAATGTGCTCTCTTACAATTATTTTGGTTCATTAAGTATTCAGTGTCTGACTTAAGCCAACACCAGAGAATGAAAAGGAGATAAATTTACCAAACAAAACTGACAGCTCTGCAAATGATAATAATGGAATCTACTCTTTTTGGACAAGTTATGTTGCATTTTTGGTTAATGGCCAAACTATCGTATCTGTCAAACTGACATCAGAATTATTTGAAATGCAAATGGAATTAAAAAAGCTGTAGATTAAGTGGACACAGAAGAGG
>NW_010263825.1:20426-23972 GCF_000690775.1 Eurypyga helias
TAACAGCACTTTGCCAGATGTTTCCATGCAAAACCAGATGGAAGATGTAGCATTATTTATTTATTTAGCAGAATACAGCGTCTGAGTTGGAAGAGGTATGACTGTAATCATAAAGACACATGTGAGCTAGTTTCAGATTAATTGGTTTGATTGCCAGTAGCGTTATGGTTATGGCAAGTATGGCCATCAGCTGTCCAGGACTTTTCCAGATGGGCTGAGAACATGGCACATGGTGGCTAATAAGTGAACAAGTTGATCCAAGGTAAACTTGACCACAGCTTCCTCTCCTCTCCATTACTCACGTCTTAGCAATGTAGTATGAATATTTACTTACCTAATACTGTGAGAGATACCTACGTTAAAAATAGAAGTATTCAGTAGAGTCACATAGCAGTGTGGGGCTTGTGTTATGAGAAAAATGAATCACCTGTGAATTTCTTTGCCTGACTCACATCTGTGCAATTAAGGGAGCTTTATGTGTTCTCAGGGGTCTGTTATCATTCGTATGTACATTTTCTCCAGAGAATAGTGTGCCTTAATAGTGAGGGAGGCCATGCTTGCATATGGGAGATAACAAAGTGCAGGAGAGCCTGAATTAGCACTGAAGTGCTTCCTCCTATGCACACCGACCCCACTAACCTTGCTGCACACCGAACCTGAGCTTGCTGCGTACACGCAGCTCTCCAGCTGTGCCAGCCTTTTCCCTGCTTCACTGTTTTCTCCTGTGACCAGTTTCTACCCTTCCTGGAATTCTCCTTGAAATTGCCACTAAGGGGAATACTTTTCCTCTTAGCAGTTCTGGCTACAGGCTAACGCCAGGTCTGTTTTGTTGGCTGACGCTGATTTTTGTGCTTCAGCAATACTCCCTTGTTCAACTACACTTTTTGTATATCTGGCTTGAATTTACCATGCTGTCAAGGCAGAAGCATCCAGAGAATATTGCTAAATATTTTGTCAGGGCTGGATTAGATGCAGGCACAGGTCTGTGTAAGCGTTCATGTCCAGCAACAGCGTCTTAGCTACCTGAGGTTTTTGTGTCATTTCTGGCTCAGCATTTCGCTAACGTGCTGGGGTAATGCTAACGGTCTGTTCTACCACTTCTCCAACTTATTGGATAGGCATAATACCACTTGGTATGACATGGTGATGTTACGCAACACACATATGACATTATTACCTGTCCCTGTGATGGGGTTATGTCAGCCGTTTCAGCAAGACACGTTAGCAGCAGAAGTTGCATCATTAGTTCACAATGTTAGTATGTCAACAGGGATTTAATAGTCCTCACAGGACAAAGGTTGTTCTTTGGCCCCTTAAATGTGCTCCAGTGGAGGGAAAGCACTGAATTTATAAATGGCACAGTTGTCTGCTCTGGCCACCACATACATGTAATTTCCTAGGCAGGGAAAATTTTTCTCCTCAAATGTGTACTGAGATTCTTGCCTGTGCAATTTGCTTCTCCCTTTATATTTGAATGCCAAGCTGTGTTCTTCACCTCTGCCTCAGGATTAATCTCCTGTAACTTCAGATGCCTACCCTGGAGAGAACTGTCTTCAGTGCCAGCTGAAACAAATGTTTTTTCCTTGGACACAGTGACCATGATCTAGTCTTCCCTACTAGGTAGCTAAAGTGTTTACCTTAGGACATGGAGAATTAGGCTTTAGAAACACCTAAGGCCTGAAGTTACCTTCAGTGACTGCCAAGATGGTTTAAAAAATCTGAGTTTAGTCACATGAATAGTCCCCAAGAGGCCATATTCAGACCTGTTGGGTGATTCTGCTGTTACGAGCAGAGTACTGTTCACCTTAAGTCAGATAAGCAGGACAGGGTCAATGTATCAAGTAAGTCTTAAATTTGGGGTCTCCTTTGGACTTGTCTGAAGCATGGGCCTAACTTACATGGTGACTCTCTAAAACCTAGAGAGAGTAGGTAGCACATGAACTTCTAGCTGTGCTTCTCTCTTAGGAGACAAATAAGGGCAGAACATGTGTCTGAATGTCCAGGGGTTTATGTTGCTTATATAAACAGACTATTTTTATTTAGTGGGGGGCAGGTTTACCTCATTTCTCCTGGAGCCATTCATAGCTGCAATCAAAGGGAAGATACTGCAGAGGAAATTAGGAACAGGCACTCCTGTAAGTTCAATGTCTAGTGATAAGCTACACAAAAGGTTACAAATTAAAGAGACTCACTCTTTGACAGGTAGGAAAAGTATGAAAACAACATAATCTTGAAGTCATGGCAAAATAATAACTTTTAGACACTGGAGGTCCCTCCAAAAATTCTGAAAAATATTACTGTCAGATATCACTGCTTCCAGAAAGAAAATAAAGGGAATGTATGTATGTAAGGTTCTTTTGTTCTCAGGGATGTGGTTTTTCTCTTATCTTGTGGCTACAGCTTTCTCTAAGATAAAATAATTATGAAGCATGAGGCTAGTTTTCTGACATCATTAATTGTATCATGGAAATTTTCTGAATAGACTCTTGGTGATATGAGTCTGAAAACTTAATTAGCAAAATCTGAAATTTTATTTACAATAGTTAAATTTTTTGAGAAAGTTGTAAGGATGACTTTGCACATAGAATGTTTGCTATTTGCAGTAAATCCTTTTTTGAAATTTTATTTAAGGACGTAGAACAGCTTCATAGCTCTAGTTTTCCAATATGAGGTCTTCTGAACTGTTTATTGAAGAAGAATGGTAATACTGTCTCTTTTTTTCTCTGCCAGAAGAGTTGTGTTTAGTTCTAAGTAAGATAAGCACGCTGAGCTGTATACAATGCAGTTGAGTTAAAAAAGGTGTCAAAGAGTTTCTTAAGGCATGATGTTTTGGACAACATTTGTCAAAGTGCATGGCACCTAAATGACAACCACATTGAATTGTTCTAAGAAATATTGTGTTGCAAAGATAATTATTTGTTGAATGTTTAATCACTCAACATGAAAAATAGTCTCACAACAATACTTCATTGTCAAATTTGTTGAAATATGAAGCACCTAACAGGAGTCATGTATACATAGAGCCTCCTGGTAGCAAACAATTAATTTTTAGATTGAGCCTCATGTCCCTTGTACTGAGCTTTGTGTGGAAACACTTCTGATGGTCTACTCCAGGGAACTTGTATTCCTTACAAAGGCTTTTGGAAAATTTTGGTTAGACAATCAAACCATGATGTTGATGTGTTGATATAACCTAACAATCATAATTTTGACTGCAACTGTTAGAAATTGTGCTTTGCCCATCCCTCCTGTGTCTTTGATCTGTTCTGGGTTCAGTCAGGAAAGAGTTAACCCTTTAGTGTGGCTGGTATGAAGCTGTGTTCCTGGATGCAGGGAGCAGCACTGAGAAGTTCTTAGCTGGCACTGGAGAATGCCTGCACCAGATTCAAGGTCTTTCTCCGCGTCTGATCCTGCAGCTGCGTTCCCAGCTCTCGCGGTCTCACTACAGGCAGTGCAGGGGACACATAGTTCAGACAGCTGACCCAAACTGACCAAGGGAGTATTTCATTCCATAACATGTTATGCTTGGGGCATAGGTGAGGAGGG
>NW_010263826.1:0-3260 GCF_000690775.1 Eurypyga helias
GCTTGAATATAACAGAATAAACCCCGTGTCTGTGAGGAATACGCATTTCAGTACTTCAGCAGGGCACTACAACATGGTAATTAGCAAATGAAAGCCAAGACACAATTCTTTTGTAAACCGACTCACTCGGGCAGGGCTGGAAAACCCTGGGGAGCCACGGCCCGTGCCACTGCCGTGTGCTGTGGCTTCTGGGTTTGTTTCATTCCGATTTGGGTATCTCCTCTGCAATCAAGTTCTTTGCCATTTGAGGTGAGCAGTAGATCACCTGGGCACTATGGGAGCCTTGCCAGATTAATTTGGCCCGCTGCCTGTTGTTCAATCTGGAGTCATTGAAGCCCCGGGTTTCCCTGGGACCGTGCTGCCAAATACTCCATATGGGATGCCCAGAAATATAGCCTAATGTTAGGGAGATTTAGTTCTTCTGCGTCTCAATGGGCCTATACATTTTTAACAGCAATCCTTGGTTTTACCTTCCAAATGAACCTTGAAAAGGTCTTGTGAACCTTATTAAAGAATGAGGTTTTAAATTATGTGACAGAGCTGTAGTTGACATAGGCTACAGAGGAAGACATTTATTTCCAGCAGTTACATCTGTCCTACAGCTGAAGTAGGGCGAGTCACTCCTCGAGTGTGATGGTGTCACCGAGCTTTGGCCCGCAGGCTAGTGAGTACTTACACCCTCCGTCCCCAACTGCGCTGCCCTGCACAGCGCAACGGCCATGAGCTGCGCTCCGTTCCTTCGCAGCCAAGAAGGGCTCCATCTGTTGAAAAAGGGTCAGGCAACGGGACCAGTAATATGGACAATAAATAATAAAACAAGAGTTAATCAGACTATAGCGTGTTTCTTATTGCAAAATTAGTCTTTTCCAACAACGTCAGGCTGTCTTTAATACAGCAGAAAAGCTTAGGTCAAACAGAATGCTCATCTCTGTGGCACTAGGGCACTTACAAGGCAAAGAATTTGCCACTAGAAAATAGATTTGTTTGTGGGATTACATATTTTAGTCTTATTGACGGCAGAGCGCTGTGTCCTGTGCCACTCGACACAGCCTAACGCTTTTCACAGGCATGGAGGAGCTGCCGGCGGAGGTTACACGCTATTTCCTCGATGGTCTAGATTGTTTAATATGGGATTTTTTTATGATCTGAAATCTAAAATGACATTGGGAAATCTGTGAGACTTACTTATCTTCTGGAAGAATTTAGAATTTAGGCAAAATTGTTTTATTTCAAGCAAATATTTCATGGGGAAAAAAATTCCTTGTTTTTTCCTTGTTTTGTGACTGAAAGGAACAGTAATTTTTAAAAGCTCTGAAAGTCAGCAAAATATGGTACAAAATCCCAAATATGCTTTCCCCAAAGATTTTCTACTCTTACAGATTTCTGATGATGCTACTGATTTTCCATCAGGTTAAAATGTCCAAGGAAACACATAAACTGAGACTTTCTTCCCTCCGCTCAGCCCCGACCTGCCAAGGGATGCAGCAGTCAGAGAACAGGGCTGAGGTTCTCACACTTCTTACCCTGCCTGGGAACTGATGCTTCTGCCGCAACACCAGTGATGATGACCCTCTAATTGTTAAGATGAACAAACCCTGGTGATCTTGCTTCATGAGTCACACACTTCGTTTAGGATTTTGTTAAAATACTTCTAATTTTTTCCCCAAGTTTGTTTCTAAACTTTTGTTGAATATCTTCTTAGTTGCCTGTTACTCTACTACGGTGTCACATTCTGGCTTCAGGTCTTCCCCCTGAGAGGCTCTTTGTGCAATGTGGTAGCCATGTCAACTAGAGTTTGTTTATGCAAAGCATGCATTTTTACATCATTTTTCCTTTTCTTCAGAAGTACTTGCATGCTTTTCTTAGCAATATTCCTTGAGAATATGGAGTTATTTTTATTTTGGATGAATTTCTGTTGGGCTTTTTATGATTTCAGATAAAATATTGTTGATGGTTAATACGTCAAAATTTTACATTACATTTATAAGAACAGTGAACATTCTTCAGGATCCTTTATGACCATCTTGTTAACAGCAGAGATAAGACAGTATTTTGGATTAAAACCTTTTTTCTCTTTCTGCATCTAAAGGGCGTGAGTACTATTAAACAAAATATTCACTCTGCTTATCCTGTTCCAAGAACAGTAAGTCGTTCAGTAAATTAAACAGTAAATCCAAAAAGGATCCTTCAGGATCCTTTATGACCATCTTTTTAACAACACAGAGATAAGACAGTGTTTTGGATTAAATCCTTTTTTCTCTT
Organism: Eurypyga helias; assembly: GCF_000690775.1. Taxonomy (NCBI): domain Eukaryota; kingdom Metazoa; phylum Chordata; class Aves; order Eurypygiformes; family Eurypygidae; genus Eurypyga; species Eurypyga helias. The sequence continues at coordinate 2,263 of NW_010263826.1, forward strand.
TCTGCATCTAAAGGGCGTGAGTACTATTAAACAAAATATTCACTCTGCTTATCCTGTTCCATTTCTTCATAATGTGATCCCCATCACCAGTGGTAATCCTGGTTCCAGCAGCATGAATTCTAACAGCTGCATATTTATGGGCAGTGAGCTTGAGGAGTGAAAATCTAATTCCAGGTTGACACTGTATCCGATCCTTTTCAATAGACCATCTTGGCAAATATGAAAGAAAACAGTAATACGCTGCTCCTAAACAGCAACCTGATACAAATGGTAAGAACTACAACCAACTTGTCCTGTACACCTTTTTGTTTCTTTTTTAAGAGTATGGTTTAAACAACCTGCTATTCCTTTGGAGCGTGCACGTTCCCATGTCAGACTCCTTAGAAAAATAACTGCCCTGAAGCTGCTTTTGAGGCAAAAGATGGCATTTCAAGAAGAGCGTGCGCTGCCTGCCTGCTTCCCAGTCCATGCACTGAGCCTCAAAGGCTTCGGTGCACCCTTGGAGTCCTCTTACACCCAGATTAGAACATAAAGCTGTAAAAAAGACGAACACGTAACGTATAAACTTCTGGGCTCCTTTATTATGTCAATTACATTGATTAGTAATCACTAGAAACATAGCTTCATTATGTTGGCAATAAAAACATTCATTATTAATGTTTTTGATGGTGAAGACAAGCCTGAGGTCTTGTTTGAATTGGTAGGTTCTAGCAAACTAACAAAATTATTCAAGATATGGATTTTCTATACAACATTAAACCCTTTTATGGGTATTTTCCTCCAGAATTAAAGCAGTGTTTGGTAATCACATCATGAACCTGTTAGCGGTCAGAGTTATTTCAGTATTTGGATAGGGCACTGGCTAAGCTTTTTGATTTTACTTAAGAATACACCGAAGACGTGCAACATACGGGGCTGTTTTCCTCATTCACAAACGACAGAGCAGTTGGAGCTTTTACTTTCAGCAGTAACCGGATAGAGATGATGGCCATGTAGCC
>NW_010263826.1:3291-3549 GCF_000690775.1 Eurypyga helias
CTAACAGCGGCAGCAGATGTGGATAAGGAACACCAGCCCCATTAACCGAACGCCTTCCTTACTGTATACCAGCGTATTATCTTTAGATTTATGCTCACGCATCAGCACCCAACTTCTCGGTGGCACCGAAGGCTGCGGAGGGGCTGGGAGGACAAATCACAGCCTGCACAACACCCTTTCAGCGGGCTGCACATCAACCACGTGGACTAAAACCGAGCAGCAACCGACTCTCCGGCGCGTCCTGCACTGACCCGGGAT
>NW_010263827.1:0-220 GCF_000690775.1 Eurypyga helias
CCGCCCTGCGCGGGCCCTGGGGCGGCCGGGAGAACGATCCTGCCCGTGTGTCCAGCAGCGTCGCTGACCAGGGCCGCCCTGGGCCCGGGAAGGGCAGCGACACCTGCTCCGCCCTAGGCTGGCCCTCCCGGGCTGCTCTTAAGAGCAATTGCAAAGCTTTAAATTCACCCGCTCGCTGCCGAGCGCTGGTGGGGTTGAAATTTTGAACCTTTTAGAAACG
>NW_010263827.1:299-7941 GCF_000690775.1 Eurypyga helias
TGCTCCGGCCTTAAACCGGGACCAGCAGCGAGACCCCCTGCGGCCCTGCTCTGGGTCGGCGGGATGGGCTTAACAATAAAATTACTTCGGGGCAGAACTTTTAATGGGGTATCTCTGTCGGGGTATGTGAAGGGTTGACTTGGGTTCTGTGTTGGGGTGGGGGTCGCTGGTACCGCAGTGTGTTCCTGCTGCGCTGCGTGGGGCACGTACCGCCTGAGCAGTGTGGGAGTAAAGGGCGAGTAGGTACCCCCGTACGACCTTGGTGCGTGGCTGTGAGGCTGGTACCTGCTGCTGCGATAAACGCCTGCCCTGGTTGCTGAGCACGTATCTGGGAAGGAATTGGTTCATCCAGCTTGACGCGATTTCTCCCGGAAGCAGCAGGTCCTGAGCAGAAATTGGGAGGAGAGGAGCGTCAGCTGCTGCTCATGTGGGAAGAGAGCAGCGAGGAATGTTGCTGGAGCTGGGCAAGTGCTTGGGAAGAACAGACCGAGGTTCTGGACGGCCCCGTCCTGAGAAAGCAGCGTAGGGAAAAGGTTCCTTGGTTTAAGAGAATTTAGGGCTTTATCTCTGAGTTCAGGTGTTAGCACAGGGTACCCTGGAGGAGGAGCCCTTCGTTTCTGCAGATCTGGCTGCTGTTGTGAGAGCGTGCCTCCTTAAATAATTAACTGGTAGTATGTTCATTTGTAATATCGATGAGCCTTCAGAAAACCAGACCTGATCCGCAGGTGTCAGCCTGTTGGTACGTGCTGGGGGGACGTCCTGTGTCGGCAGGACGTGGGGTGCAGACAGACCCGTGAAGGGCCTCGGTGGAACGTGGTGACGCACTTTACCAACCAAACCGCAGCTCAGAGTCTTGTGTCTCCCCTTTGGCTCTTTGTGGTTTTTTTTTTTTCCTTCAATAAGAGTAGAAGGGGTTTTTTGTTTGGTTGGGTGTGTTTTTTTCTAAATTTCATTTTAGAGAATAGATCTCTCTTGGCCAAAACGAGCTGTCATTGTCACGTGTAAGGTGGCTGCTGTCCTGGCGGACGGCCTCCCAGGTTGGTTGCCATTCAGGAGAAAAGCGAAGTGTAGCTCGTCAGCGTGACAGTAAGGCAGAAGTGTGGAGAACAGGAATTGAAGTAATTAGCATTAAGGAAAAAATTGGCAGAGAAAGCAACCAAATCAGCGGTTTCTTCATCTGCAGTAGGCCTGGGTGACAGTGTGGATCGTGCCCTTTAAAAAGCAATACAAGGGGATGTTTACAGAAGTGTAGACACAAGGGCTTTGTTTGCCCCTAATTGCAGATCTGCTGTGTGTGGGTAGATGCTGGTGTCAGGGAAGGGAGCAGTAAACAGCTGAAGAGCCCAAAACCTTCGGGCAGGCAGCAGCACGCAAGACCAAGCCTCCTATCCTCCACCTTCTGAAACCAGGCTTGTGCAAAACCATCCCGTGTGAAATCCTTTCCCACTCCCACCTAATGACCTTGTTTCCTCCTTCTTTCCTTCAAGCCGTGCCCAGGGTGCCGGTCCCGGTCGAGGCAGGAGATGGGGCTGTGTACACGCCTCTCCTGGCGCACGCTGAGCAGGCGGATGTGCTGGAGCGCCTTGACTTCGTGCTGAGGAACATTTCCGAGCTCAGAAAGGAGGTGGAGGAGCTACGGAACAGCCTGCAGCACTTGGCTGCAGAAATCGTTGGCGGAGTCAGGTAGCGGCCCTGCCCCTTCGGTCTCTTTCTACGCGTGCAGGTGTTTATACCCTGTTGCGTGGTGAAGCAGCCGTGATGACGGTGAATTTAAAATCCCAGAGTGGAGAAAGCGTCTCTGTAGTTCCCACTAGCTTTACGTCCTCGCCTCTAGTGAGATTAGCGTGAAAGACATGGTACGTTTAGCCAGGGTGGGCTTTCCTCGTAGGGAGCATCACGTAGTGACTTGCTTCGTGCTCCAGACTGGGAAGGGTATCCGTTCTGTACACGTTTGTCTCTTGTTACTGCTGTTTCCTCTCCGGTTGCTGCTGGCTCTGGGTCAGTCTTGACGCAGAATAAAAGGTTCTGTGTGCTGCAGGAGGGTTTGGGATTCCTTTCTCTGTGTTCGTTGAGGAAATCGGAGGGATGCGTGTGATGCCGTTACCCCTCTCAGCGTGGATTGCACGTGTGGGCTGTGCGTGGGCCGTGGGGTGTCAGACTTGCTTTAAGTGTGGAAGGTGACGTTTGGGGTGTGGCAGCGGGATGGCCCTACGAGCAATAGGGAGTCACCCGGTGCCACCTTTGGTCGTAAAGCGAATCCGGTGGGCTCTGCTGGAGAGGAGCAGGGAAGTGAAATAACAGACGTTTGGCTACTAAATGTGCATTTCATTCTCTTCCTGCCTTCCTCAAAGGTCCCATCTGGAAGAAACCCAGAAAGCAACTCGCCGGAGGCGATTCCCATTTCCTAGAGAAAGGAGTGATTCCACAGGCTCCAGTTCAATTTACTTCACAGCCAGCTCAGGGGCAGCCAATACGGACGATGGAGAAAGCGAAGGAGGGTAAGTGGAGCACCAGGGCAGAAGCAGTTGAAGGGCATTGGTGCCCGATTACTTTCCTTGGCGCAGTTTGTAGCGTGATGGGAGGCATTTTTTCCCCACTGTGTGTCTGTCATCCTGGTATTTTGCTTTTATTACAGTAAGGCTACTACTGCCAGGGCCGGATGGAGAGAAGTGCAATGATTCCGACTTGTAGAGAAAGGGGGGAAAGAAAAAAATGTGTATATGCTTTTTGAAGGGTTTTTCAAGTGACAGTTTCCTTAGGAAACCTTGCAGGAATATGGGAAGTGGATGTCTAGCCTCGCACGTGGATGAGAGAGTTTGTCAATTATATTTCCACACAATAATATATTTTAGAATGTCTGGAAAACTTGAGGAAGTTAAAAATATTCCAATTAATTAAAATGTCTTTGGCTAGGGCACTTCTGGTGGCTCTTTCTCAGTGTGTCACACTGAGCTGCGTCCCTTAATGTCTTCCAGTTTGAAACCAGGGGAAGAGTGCTGTGTTGTTGAAGAACGTGGGTGCAGACTACAGTATGGGCACAAGTACTGTCATATTGTAGAATCACAGAATGGTTTGGGTTGGAAGGGACCTTAAAGATCATCTAGTTCCAACCCCCCTGCCCTGGGCAGGGACACCTTCCATAGCCCAGGGTCCTCCAAGCCTCATCCAGCCTGGCCTTGGACACTCCCAGGCATGGGGCATCCACAGCTTCTCTGGGAACCTTCCCCCTGCCATGGGCAGGGACACCTTCCATAGCCCAGGGTCCTCCAAGCCTCATCCAGCCTGGCCTTGGACACTCCCAGGGAGGGGGCATCCGGTCTCTGCTTCTGTGTTAAGTACAGCCGTGAGAACAAGGCAGGCCGAGCTTGGCCACGACGTGCTACATGGTGACCAGCCTGCTGCTGCCAACTGACACTTGGTAGCGTGGGTTTGGAACTCGGGGACAGTTCCTGCAGCAGCCTCCGAGAGCAAAGGGCACGGAGCGGCAGGAAGCTTGGCCACGACGTGCTGCATGGTGACCAGCCTGCTGCCGCCAACTGACACTTGGTAGCGCGGGTTTGGAACTCGGGGACAGTTTCTGCAGCAGCCTCTGAGAGCAAAGGGCACGGAGCGGCAGGAAGACGGGCTTTGTGACTAATGCCAAACCCTGTCATTTCAGCATTCTACCTGTAGTAGCTGGAGTTGGTGAAGCAGGGAAGAGCTGACGTGACCTCATCCAGGCTCCTGAGCGGCTTCATTCGTCTGAAGTGGGTGTTTGTACGAAGCAGAATCAGGGAATTGGTGACTCACGATGGTGTCGTGGGTAACAAGGCTGCGTAACGGGTTTGAAAACCCTGTAGTTGGTTCTGAAAACAAGACCCTGCTGTATAGATAATAACAGATGCATTGAGTCGTCAGGGTGCCAGTGTGTTTTCAGCCAGTGCTGACAGGACGGTCTTACTTGACAGATCGTTAGGCAGTTTGAGTTGTGACAGTTCTGAGGTTCCGAGAAGACATCCTCCTTAGGGATGCTACTGCAAAGCCTCGTTGCTTTATTGGGAACCTGGTGGTGGTTGGAGGAGCTTACATTCTGTTTAAAATCCGTAGGTTTTGTGGCTGGTGGGGAGAATGAGTGGACAAGCAGCTCTCATCTGATCTAAAGCATCTGAGTCGTGTGTAATTCCTCGCTCTGGTGTTTGTCCTGTACAGGCAGGTGTGACGTTAGTCTGGCCAGGACCAGCTGCCTTCAGTACCAGTGTTGTCTTTTAGAGATGCAAACACTGACGGTTTTCTGGTAGAAAATTAGGGTAGGAAATGTAAATTTTGGAAAGGGTTATTTTTAGCAGCCACTGGGAGGAAGAATGAGACCGTTCTTAACAGACAAACCTCAGCTGTGTCCTCGTTTCTGGCAGTGGTATTTTCCTAACGATATTCAGAAAGAACTGGCGTTTTGGCTTTGTTTTGGAAACCACACAGACATGAGCATCTTCTCCGATTTCAAACACAGCTCACAAAAGTCATCACGGGCTTCCAGGAGCCCAGAGGTCTTGGGCTGCTTCGTTTTCCTGGGATTGCTTTGGTGCTGCCTGGGGTGTTTGTGTTTCTTCTCCTCCTCCCATCTGCTGCTTTGTTCCAGGTAGCTGTGTCCATTGTGTTTCAGGATGTGTGTGCGCCGAGCCTCAGCATAAGAAAGCACTGAAGAACTTTCCATCATTGAAAGCAGGCTGATAACATCAAAATCCCTTAATCTTTCTGAAAACGCCTGAGTTGATGGGGTTACAGAGGGTATTACTTGTCTCCTTAACTGGCAGCTTCTTGTACAAGCTGTCTGGGAGAAAGCACCCTTGCTGCAGCGGAGGGAGAATGCGCACAGGAGTCACCCGCCGCTGCCTGGTCTTAAAGACCTTGTTGTGTTTCCGGAGCCTTCGCTGTGGGAAGTGTTTTTCAGCCGAAGCACTGAAATCTCTGCAGCTGCCAGCAGAACGCTGCAGCGAGACGGTAGCACGGCTGCGTCGCCCACCACCGCGCTGCGCGGCAGGTTGGGAGGGGAAGTTAGGGAGTTTGTGTTTCAGTGCCAAACGTGACGCAGGCTGGAGAGCTAATAATACCCTTAAACTTAAGGAAATACCAAAAAATGAAGGTTTTAACCTGAAACGAAGCCGTGGCCGTGTCACCTGCCACCGTGTTGCTACATTTTCCATTGACCTGCGTGGTCTCCGGTGCATCTGCTGGCAGCGCTTGCTTTCCTGCCATCACAGTGCTAAGGCTGACTCTTCCTTTCTTTCTCGTCTCAAAACGTGGTGGTACAAAGTGGTGTGTTTTGAAGTTGATGGATGAGCGCCGGAGGCTGTGGCGGGTGAGGATGTTTGTTTACCCTCTACCCGAGAGGGAAATGCTTGAGCGTTACTGACGCTTCTCAGAAAACTGAAGCCTGGGGAGCCAGCCGTGGCTGGCTGTGAGCTGTGGCCGAACGGCTGTAGCTGCTTTGGCCAGATACAGGCTTTGGTGGCCTATCTGTCTGCAGACAAAGGCGGCTTCGCGGGCAGAGTGCCGGGCCCTCCCTCCCAGGGGAAGTCAGCCAGGACAAAAGGGAGCGCAGCTCTAGTTCCCCGCTGCCCCCAGGCTGCGCTGGCTTCTCGCTGGGGCGGGTCAGCCCATGGCTTGGGCACAGCTTAATTGGGTAACAATTAGAGGGGTTAAGTGTTGATGTGATTCGCAGTAGGTTGCCTCGGGAAGAGAGCCTACTGTTCAGATGGACAGCAGAATGAAGCTAGAAAAGAGCACGTTCTTACGCTGCTGGCTGACCTGCGCTGCCTCTTCCATGGAGAGCTTGGGGGGAGATGTGAGTGGGACAACAGGCTGATTAAAAAGAAGTTAATTGTGTCAGTGGACAGTGGTGTCGCCCCACACATAGCACTGCTTCAGATTTCCAGCTTGGGTGCCTGCGTGTGCCTGGGGAGCTCAGTTTTAGCCTTTTGCAGACGCTTGGATCGAAACCTGATCCTGGTTCGTTTGGCTCATTTAGCAGGTAACCGTTGCCTGGGTCCTGTACACAGGGTGTCCTGCGGCTCGTCTGCTGCCCCCTTGCTCAAGGATCGCTCTCCTGACGGTTTGCACCTTATCACATTGGTGTGAACGAGCTGTTTTGCGCTTAGCACTCGGACGAGATGGTGGGGTACCAGAGATTGCCAAAACAGCCTGTCCCAGGAAATTTCAGACCCCGTAGCTGAAAACCTCAGGTTGTAATTTCCACATGGCTGAGCGTGTTAGACTTCTTGTTGCAATTCTGTTTTATAATCCATACGCATAACCAAATTGTCCTGGCTCTGTTTTCAGGTGTTTAATTCTCTTACGCTGAATTAGAAAGCCTAAGAGAAGCTGCTTCGGGGTGCACGTGAAGTGTGGACACTTGTGACTGAGTTCTGCTTAACTTTTGGGGGACCTGCTTTCTGAGGTTACATGAGAAATAGGGGTCGGCGTGTTGCTCGAGACACGGTGTTCTCCAGGAACACCTGGAAGAGTTGATTTGTCCATGCCGTGTGTGTGAAGCTGTCGGAGGCTGCGCAGCAACTCCTCAGACTGACTGTGGGTTGCGGTGGTGGTGTTTTTCCTCAGGTACAGCACAGCTAACGCGGAGTCTGACTACGACCGGGAGTCCGAGAGAGAGAGCGCGGAAGAGGAAGATGAAGTGAGCTGTGAAACAGTGAGAACTGCGCGTCGGGATTCCCTGGATCTCGTCAACGAGGACGAGGGGCTTTTAGCCGTGGATTCCCTGCTGACGGAAGGACTGGGACATCTGCTGCAGCAGGCTGACCGCCTGCATGACGGAGATGAGCAGGAGAAGAGAGAGGGATTCCAGCTGCTGCTGAATAACAAACTGGCGGTAAAGGTTGCCTTTCTATATTTTCCAGCAGTGATTTGGGTTTTCAGCTAAATAGCTGGGAAAGAGGAAATTGTGTCTGTTAGCAGGGTCCGGGGTCTGCACCACAACTGGGCCAGGTTCCAGCAGCCCCCTTTCTCAGGAGCAGCTTGGGAGCGGGGCTGCAGGCCAAAACCATTCAGGCTACAGCAGCAACCGGTTCCCGGTCGCTTTCTGTCTTGGAACTCTGCATCTCATCATGTCATCACTTTCCCCAGGTGGACACGCTGTACATGTGTAACATAACAGCACTGTCTGCATACCGTACACCCAGCAAACGCTGCGAGAGCGTTCACCTCGTTGCACGTGCAGCAGCTTGAGCGGTATTCAGGAGACTTGGTCTTGAGGACCTCCCAGTGCGTGTGCGTGGTGGGTCATGGAATAAATAGGTGGTGTATTCAAACAGAAGGCTTAGCTAACACGTGTATATTAGTTAATGTGACTCAAAACCTGGGTGATGCTGTGGTTTTGTCACCTGTTTTTTTTATATCATGTGATAGGAATGTGTTTTTTTATATCTTACAGTGATGTAATGTGACAACGTTATGTGTGTGATGTGGCTCGATCCCCTGGTTCAGTGCACGATGGCGCTGCTGTTGAGGTGTGGGAACACAGCGATAGCTTTACTTTAGCTGTTGCAGTTCATGGAATCACGGAACAGTTTGGGTTGGTCAGGACATTAAAGCCCCCCCAGTGCCACCCCCTGCCATGGGCAGGGACACCTTCCATAGCCCAGGGGGATAC
>NW_010263827.1:8363-26197 GCF_000690775.1 Eurypyga helias
GCCTGTGCCCGCTGCAGCCGCTCTGTTGGCGTTTTCCCGAGTACTGCAGAGCCTGCAAAGTACACGTCGTGGGTACCAGCCCTCAAAAGCCAAACGTGTTTGGCTCCTGTGTTTCCAAGAGGAATAGAAGGGAAGAAATAACAGGGAACTTGATGAGGTCTAATTCAAGGAGATTGTTTTCTCCTTCCCACCCGGGAGAAATGGCAGGCCCGTTGGCTTCCGAAACTCGCCTGTGTGCTGCTTTCTGGGGGTTCTCCCACTTTTTATTTGCAGTACTATCACACAAGACACCAGACTGTTAGGTGGTTCTGGTTTAAGATATTACGCTTTTGTTTTTAATGAAGCTTGAGTTTGTCAGAACACCTCCACCTCCGATTGAGCAGCACGCCGATGGTACTGTCCCCAGCTGGAGAACAAGGCAGGATGTGAAGCTGTTAGAACGCGGACGGGAGCATGGAAAAAGTGAAATTCAAATTACGGATTTTAATGTAGTGGTGAGGTTTAGGGTGATTCTTGCTCCCAGTGTTTTGAGCTTAGCGAAGGCCGCGAAAGAGCTGCCCCCAGCGTGGCCTTTGAAGCTGGGTTCCGTGTTAGAAGGCAGCAGCAGTTAGACCCGTCGCAGCAGCGTAGCCTTGTCAGTGCAGTTACAGACGTGGCCAGCCTGTTTGCTCCTTGGTGGTTCTGCTTTAATTCTTGTACAACTGAGGCCTTGGAAAGTTCCAGAAATGCCACTTGATTCCTCCACTGTCAGTGGCTGCAGGGGTCTGGATGTGTGCCCTTTGTTTTCCCCGCAGTACGCGGACCAGAAGGACTTCCGTTGGCGCCTGGCCCGAGCGTATAGTGACATGTGTGAGATTGCGGAAGACGCGGATGAGAAGAGGTCGTACGCGGCTGATGGTAAGGAACTGCGTTCTCGAGGCGAGGGACATTGGGGGTCTAAGCTGACATGACCCTTCGGAGCTACAAACCCTGCTTTTTCCCCCTCCGCCGTCGGCTTTCTGAGGCTGCAGGTTCCTGGAGAAGAGACAGGGACGTGGGACAGGTCCCAGGTCTGAGGTGTGAAATTAATCAGAGCAAACCCACTGAAAACTCTAATTACCTTTTCTTAGCGTGGCAGGGAAGATGTTTTCATTATATGTAGATGGCTGCTCTTCCAGATGGGGTGGAACCCTGTTGGATGATCTCTCTGAGTGGTCTTGGATGTTCCGTATCGCTGTGGGAGTGTGAAATTACTTACCGAACGTTTTCAAGCCAAATGTATCATAGAATCATAGAGACACAGACTGGTTTGGGTGGGAAGGGACCTCAAAGCCCCCCAGCCCCCCCCCCTGCCACGGGCAGGGACACCTTCCATAGCCCAGGGTGCTCCCAGCCTCATGCAGCCTGGCCTTGGACCCTCCCAGGGATGGGGCATCCACAGCTTCTCTGGGAACCTGGCCCAGTGCTCCCCACCCTCTGCAGGAAGACTTACTTCCTGATGGCCCATCTCCATCTCCCTCTTTCCGTTTAACCCCGTCACCCCTTGTCCTGTCACTCCCTGCCCTTGGGAAAAGCCCCCCCAGCTTTCTTGTAGCCCCCCAGGCACTGGAAGGGGCTCTGAGGTCTCCCCGGAGCTTCCCTTCTCCAGGGGGAACCCCCCAACTCCCCCAGCCTGTCCCCAGGGCAGAGGGGCTCCAGCCCTTGGAGCATCTCCGGGGCCTCCTCTGGCCACGAAGGAAGTAAAGGGAGAAAGTGGCTGAATGTCTTATCTCTGGCTACTGCCTTGCAGGGAAAGAAGAGATGGAAACTGCTTTGCAGACGTGGGATCAAAGTGCCGAGTGCCATCAGTGGTACGTAACTTCTACTTCCGGCTTTTAGGAAGCGTAGGAAATGAACTTGGAGATTGCTGTGGGCGGAGCTGCATTTTAAACGAAAAACAGCCAAAAAAGAGCTTACTTGCTCTTGGAGCGTACCTCAAAAAGCCATTTTTCACAGCTCTGGTTAACTGGTGTAAGTCGCGGCTTGATCGGTTTAGTTGGGATTCGAGCAACAAACTTCGCTGTGCTTGTGCCCCTTCAGGTAGGTGGTTTTTTGAGACGGGATGGGCAGGAGTTCTCGAGCAAAAGCTCCCCAGGAGCTCTGGGTGCTGTGAGCAGGTTGTCCCGAGGCTTTTGTGAGTCGGCACCTGACGAGTCAAGGATGAACTTTGGTGAAGGATGAGCTTCCGGCTTGGAGGAACAGGCTGTTGTCAAGCGGGCTGGAGATGAGTAAGCACAGGGAGCTGCTCTGGGCGCTCACCACGCTCAGCTTAGGAGCCTGCCTGTTCTTTGGGCTGCTCGGGGCGGGAGTGCCTGTATTTGGGAAAGGGGGAGTGAAGGAAAGGTTCTTTAGGAGCTTTCCTGGGAGTTGTGCCGTCGCCCTCGCAGGAAGCGGGATGCAGTGACTTGCTGGGGAGCTGTTTTTTTGGCCCCTTGCGCGTGCCTGGGTGGGATGCTGCGCGCGTCTCGGCACAGAAGGGAGCTGAACTCCGTCGGCGTTGCTTCTGATTGTGCAGACCCTGGGAAAACGCCTGTTGCAGCGCCCTGTTCCATGTTGGGTGTAGATGGGCTGCCAAAGAATGTGTTTTGTGCAGATAACTTGCAGCAGGCCAGTTCCTGAGTTTGAGAGCTCAGTATGACGGGGCTCTTCATTTTCTTTCACGAACCCTCCTGTTTCCTTTGGCCCCTTTTCAGCCCCTGTAGAGTAACATGCGTGTCCTTCCAAGCCCAGCTCGCGGCCAGCTGCAGCACCAGGGTCTGGAGAGTTACACAGTAAATATGAGTGAGGTTTTTCCCTTGTCTTTCCCCAGCATTCTTGGGGAAACTGTTAGGTTTTACTGGGTTACTGACGTTTCGATAATGCTGTGCTGCGTGGGGATGCTTAATGTCGAGAGGTAACCTTGGCCTCAATCGGCTGGGCCTGTGAGCGTGGGCTTAGTGCTGTGCCAGTGTTAGATTCATCCTAATTCTGGAGTAAATACAAATATCGTTCTTACCAGGCAGCCTCTTCCAGTCTTCTGGAGAGTGTCTTCTGGCTTGGCAGCGCTGCTTGGCACGGCGAAGCGCTCTGGCTTTGAAGTGAATTGGGACAGCAGCACATGGCTCTTCTTTCCCAGAGATAGGTCGTATTTTTTTCGTGATAAAGGATGAAATGATCTGCAGTTTCGCCAAGCGAGGTGTTCCGTGTTGGTGTAAATGCTGCAGCTGGTTAGGATTTCAGGAAGGAGGTAGGCAAGAGGGATGGTTCCTTGTCTTCAGCAGCCTGAATGAACGGGTTTGGGGTGCAGCTCACCAATGAGGTTGCAAGGGTGGCTCTTTTTAAAAATACATCAAAAGAAAGGTTGTAGGTGATACAGATACTTGTAGAGGTAAGGGAATGTGCTTCTGTGGTGAACTCCTTGATGAGCAGTGTTTGTCAGCAGTTGCTGGGAAGAACCGACAACATGTAAAACAGAACAAAAGAGAAATGATTTCTCAAATGGAAATTACTGGGAAAACAGGATGCTGAGTATCTTTACCAAACGAAAGCTGTGCTCTTGTGAGGTGAGTAAACTTATCTAGGAGGTCAGTTTGGACTACTGGCATCTAAATAAATGCCTTTATCGTCTTGAAAAGACTGTGTATTTCAGCTCCTAGCAGTGAGTTGATTAGAGCTTTGACAGGAGGAGGTACAGGGGGACTAGTGCCTGGTATTAGCAGGTTGTGGTGTTTGGCTTTGTCTGCTTGTTTAGCATCTTGGAGGAATGGGCTTTTAGTCACCGGGCTGAGTCTTGGAGTTTGTAAGCCACTTGGCTGCTTGGGGGTTTGATGTTACAGCGGTTCCAGTCCAGGGTGTAACCTTGGTCACTGAGCTCCGTAATTCCGAGTTCATGGTGTGCGGTCAGGGCTGTGATGTGACGTTTAGTCCTGTGTCTCCAGCAGGAACTCTCAGGCTGGGGTGCTCTCGGTGCCTGCGCCCACCCTGCTCTCAGCGGTTTTGCTGGAAGAGTGCACAATTCCTGTCCTGCTGGAGCTCTCTCTTTTCCAAACAGGGGTAGGGCCTCTGCACATCTACATCTTGCTGTTAATTCCAGAGAGCAGCTGCAGACAGGGCAGCTGGGGAAAGGAAATAGCCGAGTGGCATGTGGGAGGCGTGGGACTTGTTGGAAATGAAGATGTAACTACCTTTGTCGGCCGCAGAAATAATTATTTTCTGCCATGAACAGAACAGGAAATTGTTCCCTTTCCAGCTCCGTAGGGGTCATGGGGTGGTCGCAAGCTGGTTTAATTGCACTCTCTCTTTATGCTAATTGATAGTACCCTGAGAAAAAAATACTGCTGGAGAAATGATGCTTAATACACGGGAAGATTGAAATGAAAAATGCAGGATAAACCGTAGTTCTGAAAGACGTCGTAGGCTGCCTGCCCTTTACTCAGGTCACGGGCTCGTCGCTCGGGAGTGGGTTTCGTTCCCCGCGCTGGCTGGGGTGGCAGCGGTTAGCAAAACGTTCCTAACCCAAATGGGAAAGCGTGCGGCGATCGCTTTCCTTCAGCGCCCTCCGCACCGGCGGCAGGGGGGCGAGTTGAGTTGGTCCGATCTGGTTTTAACCACTCGGTTCCCTCTGCTTCCACACCATCTTCTGGTACAGATCCCGGAATTTAATGTGCCGTGTGGAGAAAAATCCTGCTACACTGGCATCGCCGGTAGAGATTTTAAAGCTTTACTGGTTTTGATCTGGTGGCCCAGCTCTGGGTTTTTGTTGGGGATGAGCAGGGAATGGTTATTCACACGTCCTCAGTAAATTTTGGGTCTGTTCTGTCCTGTTTCCCTCTTCAGTGTCTGTTTCCCTTGCTAAGGAATCCTAATCCTTTGTTATCCCTCTTCTTAGGGAACCGTTTCACTGTCTCTCATCGCCCGTGTTGGCTCTCCCGTCATTCTCTTCCTACCCTGTCATTTCTCAGACGGAAGTGTGGGAACACAAGCTGTGGGAACAGCGTGGATTTGTGCAGCAGTGCCGTGGTGATCCCTTACCCACAGACAGCATTCAGCAGTGCCACCTTCTCCTCCCCCACCTACTGAATGGGCATTTTAATAGGAAGACCAGGAAATCCCAGCGATTTTACCATCTCCGCTGTGGTACGGGCCGTGTGAAGCCGTGACTGTGTAGGTGTCACTGGGGCTGCGTTTTTCCCCGGGTGCGTTATTTCACGTTGACCATCGCTTCTGTTTTATCAGCTGCCTCTTCTCGCGTAGGGGTCGCTTCGGATGCAGCTGTGCTGGGTTTGGGTGCTTACTGATTGGTCCCTGCGCCCTATTGTTTGCTCCTGTTGCCCAAATCGCTCCCAGTTTTACTGGTTTAAGCTGCGGTGCTTATCAGGGAAGGCAGGAGACAGGTGGCATGCAGTCGTCGTTGGGAGTAAAGCTGCTGTTCCCCCCGCCGTGCCTCACGGTGGTTGCAGTAACGACTGACAGACGAGGAAGACAACTTTGCGCGAGGAGGGATCTCCGCGAGCTGGCGGAGGCAGTGCTGCGCGGAGCGTGACTGGCTGCAGCCCCGCAGCGTTTTGTGGCTGGATGGTTGGAAGGCTTTGGCAGCAGGATAGCAAGTGGTTTCTCAGGAATGACAGAGAAAGCAGTAAGTGTCTGGGACTGTGTCTGGACTAGCTTTGGGATCTGCCCAAGTATGAGGAGAGTCCTTGCATGGATCTCTTGGGTTTTCCTGACATTTGGTCTGGGACAAAGCTGTTGTTATAGTCGCTTGCTCTTGGAAGTCAGCTGGTCCCAAGACAGCCGGCCCCGCAGCGCTGTCTGGGACAGAACTGGGATTTGATCGGGGCTCCACAGATGGTCCAGCCTCTGTGTGATGGGTCAGGCCTCTGGCTGTGCCTTCCTCTGGGCACCACTTAGGAACAGAGAAACGGGAGAGCTGTGTTGGCCGTTTGATGCACTTGGTGCCTCCGGAACAGGTCTGTGTGCTGTAGGCTGACTGGTAGTGTGCCGAGTGTTCGTAATGCCCAGGTACTCCCCTCTCACAGCTGACTCCTGCTTTTGGTAGACATCAGAGTCATTCTCTGCTTTAGTTGTGAAAGATCTGGGAACAGATAGACACTGTCTCCAACTACACTGATTTCTCCCTTAGCAGATTTCAGCTCATGAACGGGAGGACAGAGCAAGCTCGTAAGTCTGTTCTTGCTTGCTTGGAGGGAGAGCCTTGCTGGCTGGACGTGGGAGGTAAAAGCCCAGCCTGAGTCCTAAAAAAGCCAACAGTTACGCAAAGATGGCAAATTGACAGGTGTGGATTGGTCGAAAAGGGTACTTGACGATGACGGCAGGTACGCTAGAAATTTAAGCACAATCCTGTTCTGGCTCGCAGCAACACTCACTTTCTGCTGTCGCTGTCTCAATTTTCCTTGGGGATTAAAATATTTGACACGTATTTACACCCTAAGGAATCACATCACAAACTGAAGTGATGAACCTTGGCTTCACCCCTGTTCTGACTCACAAAAATACCTACAGCTGCCCTTAAATCGTAAAAAAACTCAATCAAGTATGCATCGAGGGACAGTTCAGGATGTTTTCCACCACCCCTTTAATAACATTTCATTTAATAAATTCAGAAAACTGGCTGCTGCCCAAAGGGTTTTAAGACATCAAGCGTTTCAGCCTTCGAGTGATGCACACGGGTCACCGTACGCACGCTACCCGCAGCTTTCTGAAGGGTTAAAAGGTGAAGTCCCCTTCGCACGCACGCGTGATCGTACTGCTCTGCCGTACGGCCTCAGCCCGCGCTTCATCCCCCCGGCCTTGGCCCGCGCTTCATCCCCCCGGCCTCAGCTCTGTGTCTCAGGAGCCTGACGTTTCCTTGCAGAAGGAAGTGCTTTGCACATCCATGTCCCAAACTGTTAAATATCATCTCCGTGGGCACGACGAGCTCCTTTTACAAGCCCCCCGAGCTCCCCGCCCTAGAACAGGCCATTAGCAATAGCAGCCGTGATCTCCCCAGCGTCGCTGGCGTCCGCAGCCTCATCCCAGAGCAGCGTTTCTGGAGAAATCAAACCCCACCTGCAACGCTGCCCGAGCTGCAGCCTGAACCACTGTCCCAAGAGCACAGACCTTCTTGGGCACATCATTTTAAGACTCTGTCCTTAAAACCCAACTCCCACAAGTGAAAACAGTGTGTGAAAGACTCTGCAGCAGTTCCTCCCATGGAGGCTCCTGAGGCCCGTGTCCTTTCAGGAAAGACTGGCTTCTGCTTCCTGCCAAGCGGGAGAAGACTGTCTTCTGCTACAATTAAAGCTTTGACACATCACAGGCTGCCTGAACTAAAGGTATTCCAGGGAAGAGGTGTCAAGAGAAACATTCTAGAGGGCAGCTCTTGGTTTCACCCGGCATCGCTCCAACCGAGGCCGCTGAACCCCCGCTGCAGCTCTTCTGAACTGCCCATGTCTGAGGTGATGAGGTATTCTAGAGCAAAGAACCCCGCAGCGCTACTGACTGAGCAGGAAACATTAAGCTGTTGGGCGTTACAGTGAAAAATTAGTTAAACGTGTGTGAAGCAAATTTTGATGTCAAAGAACTTTCATCTCTTCACGCTGTGGCTAGTAATCAGACTTTTAATGTTTGACTCCTCTTGGGCAATATAAGACACGCTATTGGACTTTTATCGGTTGGCTGCAAAATAGCTGCTTCTCCCCCTTCTCCTTTCAGTCCCCTTTGCCTCACCATCTGTTCAATGAACTGGTGGCCTTACGCAGACGGGAGCACCGGCACGCTCGGCCAGTGAGTCTCTGCAATGGTTAAAAGAGAGAAGAGGTGTATTTGGGTTGGCAAACCACCCCGGCCATGGAGCTGGAGGTGCCGGGCTGCGCAGAGCTGTGTGTTCTGCGCTCAGAGGCCAGAAGTCCGGCTTGGGGGGAGTCAGCCAGAGTGCAGCAGCACAAACGAAGGTTCTTCAAAGCGGCGCGTTCCGAGCTCGGGGATTTGAGCTGGAAGAACAGTCAGTCTCTCTTCTGGCGGTATCTGCTTCCACAGAGTTTATGTTCTAGTAAACGGGGAAATCCTTACGGAGCTGAGATTCCCATGGGAACTTGCAGTTTGACCAGTGTCAGCGGCTTCATGAGTAGTTCTGGTTAATAATTAGTCAAGCAATATCATAACGAGGGGTTTCGGTAACTGCTGAGCCGTCGATCTGGGCCATGCTGCAGAGGTTACGTGTTGTTTACTGAAGATGAAAATCCCCTGCCCTAACGCATTACTTTTAATCTATCCCGCTGCTGCCGCTCAGGGCTCCTGCCGCTTGTGACGCTCGTCCCAAGGCATTTCCCCAAACGGACTGGAACAAACAACTCCAACAGGCCAAGCTAAACAAGCAGAAGAGAGAGGCAAAACCCAGCGTTGGCGCTGCCGAGTGAGAGGTCTGAGGCCTCCAGAGCCTAAAAATCTCGGAAGTGCCAAGTCTTGCATGTGAAAATCCCCATCAGCCTGTTGGCCCTGGGCCGCGAAGCGCCAGTTGGAAAGGAGGGTTCGTGCAAAGGGCTGTAAGCGGGAAAGCTGGGTTGGGTAAAGTCGCTTTTCCCCAGGATTGCAGAGAAAAGCCAGTTCTGGCATCTCTCACCACGCTGGGGTTGTTTTTTAAGTTCATGCCACAAAGACAGGACGACTACTTACTGCTTCCTTATGTAACTTTTCCTCAGGCTGTTAAAAAAGAGCTGGTATTTTTTGTTTCTCGACAGCTCCGTGTCGCACCACTTGACATTCTGTGATTGCTGGCGGTGGGATCGGACTGACCTTAGTGTCCCCTCGGATTTCTTGCTGCCTCAAAGGGCCTCCCTAGGCTTTCCCCGAGGAAGGACAGGGTAGCATAAAGGGCTGTGCAGGGCTTAACTCCCATTTAAAAAAGTTGCAGAACCCTAAACTTGACCTAATCAGTGCCTGCCCACATCTTCGGGTACCTAAAGGGTATGGTTCTAGCAGCCATAGTCTGGCAAGTCCCTGTGCGTTAGGCAGGACTGCAGACTGCATGATTTACGGTACAGGAATGTTTTATCTTGTGATTTTTAGAAACTAAGCCCTTTATTGGCTTGTATTTCTAAGCCCTAGTCATGTTGTGGTTAGGGCTGTTCAGCACAGGCTGATCTTTGTTGTGAAACAAAGTGGGGGAGATCATAACACTTAATTTCATGGTCTGGAAGTGACAGATCGTGGCAGGGCAGCTGTGAACTTTTTCAGTGGGGGGGGAGGGTTTTACCCAGTTAAGGCGTTGACCTGGTAATCTCTTCATTACCTTGAAAAATGAGGATTTTAGAACCGAGGCAGAGTTTTTCCCAAGAAAATTCACGTGTTAAAGGGATGGGATTTAATGACCAAGTCGTAAATATTCAGGAGATGCAGCTTCTTCGTGAAAATGTGGTTGAGGCAATGAGGTGTGGAATGTTTTGTGGGTGTTTTTGTGACACTGGAGAAAGTGTCTTTGGAGATCCTGACAGCTTCCTGCGCCAACAGCTGCTGTGGTTAACCCTCGCCGGGGATGTCGCGGGACGTGCCGCGGCGAGATGAGGCCAAGCACTCGGCAGCGCTGGGCTGGGGCGTCGCGGGACTCGCGGGGAGTTTGTGTGCGTCTTTCTTCTCTGCAGCTTTAGCTTCTGCAAGGACGAGACTTGTGTTACTCGTTTCTCCACCCTTTCCACCTTTGAGCCAACCCCAGAAGCGGAGGGAGCCTGCTGCATTCCCACGGCTCCCACCTGAGCGGGATGGCAGAGGACACAGACCGAATCCGCGCGGCTGAAACGTCCGTGTGTCCTGTTCAGCCGCGGTGCTCCTCCAAGATTTGTTGTTTATCGGGAAGCAGTGCAGCGAGGGAGGGCGGGAGGTGAGATGGGATGGTGCAAATCCGTGGCTAATTAACCTTCCTTAGCTTTCGCAGCTCATGAAATAACTGATTTTACGTGGTACTCCGCTTCTCGGGGTCAACATTTGCGACCTCTTACTGGTCAAAACTGAATGGCTTTGGGCCTGCAACACTGAAAACCTGCTGTTTTGTTTCCCAAGTCCAGTGGCCGTGTCGGGCAGGAGGATATAGGTAGGTTTTCCCAATATTTTCCCTCGAGGCAGACAAGCTCTGTGCTATAGTTGGGTGTTGCCCATGGAGATCCCTGCGCTCCGTAGTTAGAGCTTTCCGTAGTTCTGGCTCCCGCTGCAGTAGCGTTTGCTCCTCCTTGCTCTGCGTTTTGACGCAGTTCTGTTGCTGAGTGAAGAAATGTAGGCTGTAGGCGTGTGCTGCTCCTGTTTTACCTGGAAGGAAGGCTTTCCAGCCAGCAGTGCCATGCATTTTCGTCTCGTGTCAAACCGCTCCCCTTGACCTCCCGGCATCCTTCAAGCTGATACCTTCTTGTGTGCTAAATTTTTACTGCATGTGTCTCTTCCCTGAAAAAGAAGTACAGCATTCCTTGTTTTCTCCAGTAAGTTGTGAGGCTTTAACGCCTCTGAAGGTACCAGCAGATTGTAAATGTGTATTTACAGGTGACTGACCTCATGCCACATCTCCCCCTAGGTACGCTGTTCTCTGTGGGCAGTTATCGCAGCATCAGAGTACTCGGGAGCGCATTCAGACTGGGTATGTTTTCAAGGTGAGTGGAAAGGACGTGCTGTTCCTCGTGTAAGTATGGAACAGTATTTGTTTCTGTAGTCGTAAGTGAAGAAAACGGGCTCCAGCCCTTACTGGGGAAGCGACAGGTCTCCAAGAGCTGCTCTGAGTGGGTGGGTTGGGCTGCGGAAGGCGATTCCGGTGACGAGGGTGCCTGCCCTGGCTCTGCACTTTTGCATGCTGTAACCTCAGGGAAACAAAACCAAAAGCCTTGCAAACAAAATGTGTGATGAGACTGAGAACTTGAAATGTGAAATTACCGTGTGGTAGTGAGATACAGCACCAACCCTTCTTCGGTAACTGCCTGTGAGGATGCCTGCTCCCTCCCCGGGGTGCGAAGCAGTTACTTTTCAGAGGATTTCATCTGCCTCCGGCTCCTTTATTTGCCTTTCGTCCCCAGCAGGGTGACAGGGTAAGAGGCTCCCCTGGGGCGGTCGCTGCACAACAGGCCACGTGTAATTACTGCCTCGTCAGCTACTGGCGTGACCAGTAAGTTGGGGATGCCCAGGCTCTGAGAAGGAGGAAGAACACCGTGAAGGGCAGCTTCATTTGTGTGCAGGAATTCTTGTCTCCGAGGCTGATAAAACGCTGGTTCTCTGTGCTCACTGACAGCGTTTTAGGAAAATTTGGAATCCTTTTGCAGCTGTAATTGTATTGATTGCTGGCGCGTACACTGTGGCTTTCTTCCTTTCCTCTTTCCACATTTGCTCTTGGGGATATTATGTGCTTGTGACAAAGATGTAATGTGTCTTGGTGTTGATTTTCCGTAGGAACACATCGACAAAGCGATTGAACTGAAACCAGAGGATCCAAAGTCTTACTACCTGTTGGGCAGGTGGTGTTACCAGGTAAACCAGTTTATTACTGCTTATGGCTGTTTTCCTCCTCCTTGGAGTTTAACTCCCTGTTTGAAGGAAAGGTATCAGTGGGTTCAAACTGCCAGCCCTAGGGACAGGCTCTCTTTCGGCGCTGAACTCGGATGTTGTATCAGCAAGTGCTGGGATGGAAATGTCCTGGGCGCTTGAAGTAGTTTAGAAGTTGCACTTGTGTGGGATGTAGAAACTCTTCAGTGCTGAGAAAAACACCCCTGATCTCTCAGCTTGCCATCTGAGTGGGTTTTCTAACGGTAGTCGAGTCTTGGGCAGCCCATCTCACAGTCATAGTGGTGGGGGTTGGAAGGGACCTCTAGGGATCATCTAGTCCAACCCCCCTGCCAGAGCAGGATCACCCAGAGTAGATCACACAGGAACAAGTCCAGGGGCTTTGGAAAGTCTCCAGGGAAGGAGACTCCGTCACCTCTGGGCAGCCTGTTCAGGGCTCTGTCACCCTCTCGTCTGCCTCCTGCTAAACCTGAGGTGTCACCTTCGTGCTGGCATTCCACTCGATGCACCGCATTTTTCAGGACAGAGGTTTTCCATACGAGGTGGTGGCAGCTCATAGCGAGAGCGGGACAACAGGAACGCTGAGCTGGCCGTCGGGGCACACACCGGCCGAGCCCGTTTCCAGCGCGTTGCTCTGTGCAGACCAAAGGCCGGGGAGGGCAGGGAGAGCGCAGTGGCATTGAGCACACGCCGCAGTCTTTCAGAGTGCAGTTTCGTGTTGCCAGTGCCGTGTGCGCTCCCTGTCGTCCTGCACCGACGAAAGGCTCGACGAGGACTCCCTGTACCGCAGTGGAATAAGAGCTCCTGGGGTTTTTGCCGTTTCATTTATTTATTGCCACTCTCCTGGTCTTCATGTCTCCCCTCTTTCTAGTCCCTTTCCCAGAGGGCAGCTGTGTGCCAGAAGTGCTATTTCCGAACTGCTCTGAAGGGTTCAGGGCCCCGGACTTAGTTTTTGAGTCACTGCAGGCAGCGTGGGAGGTGACATGGCAGCGAATGCACCAGGAAAAGCACTAGCTGCAAACCAGCTCACTGTTCCCTCTGCTTCAGTCATTCAGAACAAACTACCTCCAGTCCTGTAAGCCCATATGGATGTGATCAAGGACATTTCAGGGCTGGCAAGAGCTCCTGCACACAGTCTATCTGTATAATCCTTTGCATGTGTTTCTTCTGTGCTTGCTACACGAAGTATTGGAGGTATTGGAAGCAGCGTGCCGGCTGCTTTATGTTTCTTGACAGGGAAAAGCTTGGAGTCAAATACCATAAATCAGATTTAGTGCCTGTTAAGGGTTTGCAGTAGCCATCGACTGTTCAGTTTATACATCTCGAAAGTGCTTTGCTCCTGTCAGAAGGGGAGCCGCAGCCTGGAGCGGGGGTGATTGGCACCGGCGGTTACAGTGGAATGGGGAGCTGCAGGAGTGGAAAGGGACCGTAAAGCCCCCCCAGCCCCACCCCCTGCCATGGGCAGGGACACCTTCCATAGCCCAGGTTGCTCCAAGCCTCATCCAGCCTGGCCTTGGACACTCCCAGGATGGGGCGTAGTTGGCTGTAGAGACAAATCCTCCTTTGAGTGTTACGCGTGGGGCAGCTGAGGTACGAACGGCAAGGGTTGACCTAAGTGTAAGCGAGGGACAAGGAGAAGCAGAGCAGGTTTGATTCTGTGGCCAGGCCGGGATACTCCTCCAGAATCTCCAGCACTACCAAGAGTTTTGGCTTTCTCCCAGGGGCACGAGCCAGCTACAGGGCACCGGGTAATTCCTCGTCTCCAGTGGGTCTGATGGTTTCATCCTACTGTCTCTGCAGGTTTCCCACCTGGGATGGCTGGAAAAAAAGACTGCTTCGGCTTTGTTTGAGGCTCCCCCCACGGCCACTGTACAGGAGGCGCTGCAGAACTTCTTACGGGTAATGCCGGCTGCTAAGGAAGGGAACGGCTAACCTGACGGAGCGATCCCGAGGGTGGGGTTGGGGGACTTGTGCTCTGCTGAAACCTGTCACCCCGAGTGCTCCGCCGTACATCTCCGTAGATGAGGACCTGTGGGGGCAGGGGTGGTGAAAGCAAAAATTGTGGAGCCAGACAGTAGAACATGATTTTGAAGACCCCAGAACCAGACCTCTGATCCAGAGGGATCAGAATTGATTTTAAGAGGTTTGGCTTTCCATTTGAAAGCTGCGGTGTGGAGTGATTCGTTGCTTGACACTAAACGCCTGTGGCCTGAGGTCTGTGTGTGCTTATCCCCAGGAATGCTCGTCACCTTCCAGCTGTTTAATTTCTCTCAGGACACTTAGCAGGAGGTCAAACTTCTCCACTTCAAACTTTGGAAGGCGACTTCAGGCTTTCAGGGGCACACTACTTATGTATTTCTAGGAAGAGATTCTCAGGAATCTTATGGTGTAAGAATCCTGCCCCCCCAAAAGCCTTTTTTGTCCCCTGTTGATGAAAATGGATTGAAGTCAGGGCCCAGGTCATGGTTTCCAGTGTGTGGCTCTTGTTGCAAGGGTCTGCACAAGAGGGATGAGTTAGACCATCTCAGAGCTACCCTTAAGCCCCTCCGAAGCGTTACAGGGACGAAGTGCAGCACCACCTTACAACCCATGGAGCGGGCCAGCAGCTCTGCAGAGCGTCGGGGAATATCGTGCCTCCGGTTCCTTACAGTTCTGCCCAAACCTGGTTCTTTGGGAGGGAAGTTTGTGATAGGTGTCTGCCTAGGGCACTACGCTGCTCAGCCGGAGGTGGCCAAATCATTTCAGAGACGAGTTTGAGGCAAAGTGGTTTGTTCCTGCTCATTAGAGAGAAAACCAGCTCGTCGCTTCTGTTGCGACGTTAGAGCGGCCTGTGGTTTCTGGGGTTTAGCTTTGCTCAGATACAGAGAGAATTTTCAAAGGGCACAAAACCGTCCCTCTGGAAGCTCGTTATACCCGGAGCAGTGCACTTCCCATAGCTCAGCAGGGTCCATTTCGCCCTCCTGCTGGCACGCTTCAGGCGAACGGAAGTCTTGGTCACAAGCTGAGCTGGGTCAGAGGCCGGACGACAGAATTAAGAGGCCGGACGTTGTTGTCTCGAGCTGTCGGCGCTTCCTCTGGTGTGTGGGCTCAGGCATCTCGGTCGAGCACGCTGGGGAGTGCAGATGGGACACGGGTCAAGCCGAGGGTCTGTAATGGGAACATCCTGGAACAAAGCAGCTGGCAGTGATGGCTGTCACTGAGGTGAATGGAAGAAGGCAGAGGGACGTTAGCAACCGGGAAGCTGGGAATTAGTAGCCAGGAAGGGGGAGAAAAAAAAAGGGGGACAATTGTTGAGATTTGGCACTGGCATTTCTGGGAGGAGTCCGAGCGGATGAGGCTGAAAGGACAGGGAGGTGTAGGACGGCACACGCACAGGAGGTCGTCGCGCTCGGCTCCCGTGTGCTCCGCTCCACAGCCTCGCCGCTCTTCGGGACGCCCACGTCGGTGGAGGGGGTGGACGGTGTTTGTTGAGTCTCAGGCTCCGTGTGGGAGTCTGAACGTGACTCACCCCGCCAGGCAAGCCCAGGAAGCACTCGCCCCGACCTGTGTGTGGGAAAAGTGGGGCTCGTTCATCTTTTTTAAGAGGTGCAGTAGATGTGAGCATCAACTGTGCCCTTCGCCCTAACATCTGCTTTTCTCTGCCTGTCCCGCCCTCCCCTCTGTTCCTTGCAGGTTGAGGAACTGAGCCCAGGATTTTCCAAAGCAGGAAGAGTGTACATTGCCAAGGTAACCAGCCACTTGTCGCTCTCTCGGGTCGCTCACATGCTCCTAGGGTAAGAAACGTTTGTATTGACAAAGTGTCTCTGGCTGTACAGCGCAAGGCATGCCTAAGTCACTCCGTGCAGAAGCAGGATTTTCTAAGACGATGACATTTCGGAAAAAGGCCAAATCACCTGGTGCAGAGGCACCAAGATTCAGGGAGGGTTTTGCCTTTGAGTCGTCCGGTGGAGCATCCTTGTTTGTAACGGATCCAGTTCTGTGTAAAGCGGCGCTGGTAGCGAGTGAGCCACAGGCTGGAGGTCTAATTCCGCCCCTGTGGGTTTCTGGGGTGTATACAGAAAGGGAATCATGGGGAAAAGAAAAGGATGAGGTGTGTCTCCCTTTTACCCGTGCAGCTGGGAGTCTTGAGCAATGATTAAATACACCCTGAGAGCCTGGATCTCCAAAGATCATCTCGTTTGCACTGAGGGAGTGATTGTTTTTGAGCTCTTAAGTGGTAAAATTGCTGCTGAATCCCTCCAACTTCCAGTTGGAGCTTTAGAAATACTGGCCAGAGCGGGCGTAGCAAAGAGTAGCTGTAGTCATTCTCTGTGAAATTCCTGAATTCCCAATGTCCCAAGGACTGTGAATTCTGTCGGGATGGCGTGCACGTCGCAGGATCCGCTTGGTCTGGAGTCGATGATTCCTGCAACCCAGGTGCAGAATTCATTCCACGTGAAGTATCTGCTTGAAGGAGAACAAAGGTGGTAGCGGAGGAGAAAACCCAGGAAGGGGTGTGGTAGGCTGCACACCAGCTGGGTTTTGTCTTTGCTCACGCTGTGTCTTTAGCAATGAGTCTGCTGTAAAATCAACCACGTATGTGTCAAAGCCACTAGCCTTTTGTTCCTGGCTGCTTCTGCACCTTGATAGTTGTGCTCTCAGCTGCTTCTCTCTGCTTGTAAGTACAGCCAGCGTGTGTGGAAATTCAAAATCACCCCTAAATGTCTTGTATAGAGTAAAGGACAGAGGACTTGGTCCTTCCTTGCCGTGAAGTGGCAGCAGTGGATCCTTGCAAGTCTCACCCTGGATGAATTGTCAGAGCTGATGTAAAATTTGGTGTGTAATCTCGGTGGGCTGGTACCTTTCTGTGGGACTGACAGCTCACCACCTGTCTGGCAGGTGTCCTTGAGCTTCAGAAATACTCTGCAAACACCAATTAGCATAGATGTTAATAGGAGTGGGGTGGTTCGTTTGTTCCTAATGCCAGGCTCTGTCGCTAGTGCAGTTGGGATCTAATTATTTTGAAGGCGGCTGACCCATCAGAGCACTGACTCCAAAGGAAAAAGGAATTCGGTGACATAGTCGTGTTCTGACAGTTTTGACGGAGATGCAGGGTTTTTAAAGGATTGGAGGGTGTCCATGACTCCATCTATTTTCAGTTCACCAGACGCAGAAATTTGACAGCGCTCACAGTGGAACAAACATTTCCCTTTCAGAATGATCCCATAACGCAGGAAAACCCCCCCAGACACAGAAGTGCACGTGCTGGGCGGTGACGTCTCGCAGTCTGAGGGAGTAGCCCTGCAGGAGTTCCGCTGTTGTCCTTATCCTAACTGAACGTTGGCTTTTGGTGGCAATTGCAGCCATTAACTGCATTGCTGGTGGGGTTTTTTAGCACCCACCTCCTCTTACCGTCCTTAATTCCTAGTCCCCAAATGCCTCCGTGGCACCAAAAGCTCCCTTCCGCGCAGAGCGGAGACTTTGCTGCTGGGGAGGATTCAGGATGAAGAATGTCTCGCGCCTATTGCAAACCTGCGTGAGGTGTGGCAGTGCTGCAGCCGGGCCTCATCCTGAACCCCCCAGGGAATGGAGGCTTCGGAAGATGATGGGCTGCCCTCCCTGGGGAGGTGTCGTGATGAAAGCGATGTGAGGGGTGGTGGAAATAAAGCTAGAGCTTTGAAAATGGTGAAAATCACAGGGACACCTCAAAATCTCCAATCAAAAAACCAACTTCCTTGCCCCAAAACACACCCACAAAATCCCACAGAAAGAGAAAAGGGAATCCAGTATTCCATAATCTGCTGGTGATTACAGTATCCTGTGCATGAAGGGTACGGCAGGAGGTGTTGGACGCCTGAAACGGTGCTGCTTCAGGGTAGAAACAGCTCTTGTAGTCAGTTGCCAGGGCTCATAATTGCCCAGCCGCTGCGCGCTTTTCCCTCTTTAACCCTTCTCACGCCGTCCTTTTTTCCTTCACAGTGCTACAGGGACCTGGGGAACAAGTCTGCAGCTGGTCTCTGGATGGCCCTGGCTTCGGAGCTGCCAGCTAACACGAAAGAGGTAGCGCTGCCGGTGCGCCGCGCTGGCGACGGGCGGGGGTGGGACGCTTACAGGGAGAAAACCGTTTTCTGGGAGGTTTTCCAGCTTCCAAGCCCAGGTCTTAAAGTGTTTTGTTGCTTAGCATGGACTCTTCTCTCCTCCTGGGACCTGTTCCCCGGACACCTAACGGAATTCAGCCAAGTAGTGGAGAACGTTACGAAGCTGAGAGCAGGTCTGACGCGGGCTGCGAGGTCCAGCACAGCACCTCACCTCGCAGACGCGGTGCCGCGGGG
>NW_010263827.1:26410-28193 GCF_000690775.1 Eurypyga helias
GGGCTGCAGCATTCCCGGTGCCAGGGCAGCTCTGGGATCCCCGGGGCTGGAGCTGGTTGTGCTGAGCCGACCAGACGGTTGCACGCGCTGCCTCGTGGTTTTTATCTTCTCGATACCCAGGGTATTTCAGCTCTTCTGTACTTTGATGGGGGTGTGGAGAGCAGGCTGCTGTGTTGTAGAAACTGCTGTGTGGCCATGTCCCCCAGCTGGGAGCTCTTTGCACTTTCCCTGTTAAGCAGAAAGTGGACAAAGTGCCCTCAAATTCCTGCCAGGGAGAAGCTGAACAGAAGCACATCAGCTTTTAATATCGGGATGATGTTACTTGCTTTGTCACGAAAAATGCAAGCCAAGTGACGTAAGCAGGGTGCCCCCGGTCTTCGGCTGGTGGAGCGTTCTGGGCGGAAGGCGGACGCAGCGTTTCCGTGCCGCTCTGGTTTTAAGGCCGACGTTAGTTTTCAGGCTGCTGTAGCAGAAGTATTCTGCTGGGATTCAAACCCTGGGTGTGCAGGAGCTCTTGGCAAAGCCTCTGGCAAGGAGCTGGCTTGTCTGTGCTACCACCTGCAGGGGCTGTCCTGTATTGCATAAACCGCTTGGCCGCTGCCACGTCCGGGAAAACCAGGGCATGGAGCGGGATTGATTCCCTTCCCGCAGGAGGAGGTATCCTGGCTCTGCCTGATGAGCTTCCTCGCCGTACGCTGGTTGGAAGTCTCTCCAGGCAGAGTTGGAGTGGCTTGTCTGGTAAATAGAAAGAGGAGAACAAGAACTGTGTCTTGGAGGCGTAAGAGTTAATCAGGAAAGCCCCGAGACATTCAGGAAAGACCGGAGCTGCAGGCAAAGGGCCATGATCAGTTAATTCTCTCTCCTCCTCTGAAATGAGAAGTGGGAGTCCAGTAAGGAAGCTGGTGCTTAAGTGGCTTTGTTCAGTCTTTGCAAATGTTAGTGCTCACCATCCGTCAAAGGAGGAGGAGGAAGGGAGGCGTTCATGCAGCCCACGGAAGCCCACGGAAGCTGGGGGGAGCGGAGGTTTGCATTCTGCCCCTTGGGTTGCCAGTTCCCGGCTCCCAACAGCAAATATGAGGAATTCTCTTTGATACTTGCAAAACTTCGATAGGCCTCAAAGACAGAAGTGTCAAGGGGCAAGTTTTGGGGGGAGAAAAGCACTGGGAGGGACATCTGAGGCTGGGGGTGCCGTTAAATCCTGGTATGGGGTTGGAGCAGAAAAGGGCCGTTCTGTGTGTTTATCTGTTCTCTCACTGCGTTTCCAGGATGCCGAGAGCGAGGGAGAGCTGGAAGAGATGCGGTCGGTCTGGCAGGAGTAAAGGAGGCTCGTTGCACCGGGCGCTGCAGGGGCAGGAAGGTTCCGGCCACGGGGATTTCGCGCTCCTGCAGCTCTGACTGCGCTGCGTGGCCAAGGAGCTTGCAGGGAGGAGCCCGGCGGCAGTCTCGCCAGCACGTCCCGGAGAAGGACTCGGGGGGATGTAACCCCATACAAACTTGTATTCTTTTCCTTCTTAGAGCCCTGCAACTGTTTGGTTTTAACACTCCCGCAACACGTCACATTCCTACGAGCAGGTGTGGGCCCACGGGTAGGGTCTGTGACAGAACCCCGTGTGATTACGTCGTGGACACGGGTGAGACGTACACCTTGGGCTGTAGAAAGAGGCACGTGTTTATGACACACGCCGACTTCGGCTCGCACGATGGCCTGGACCTCAGCCCGGCTCGCTGCTGCGCGCTCTCCGCGGGCTCCCGAGGAAGCCTTCAGCCAGGCTGCGTGTGCCAG
>NW_010263828.1:0-27421 GCF_000690775.1 Eurypyga helias
ATTCTATGATTCTATGATCTGTTCAAATGATTTTGCTGCTGGATGATTCATAATACAGCCTCTTTTGTGGGGGGAGGAGAATTATATAGCATGGAACACATGCAGCAATCACACACATGCTCAGAGGACACACTGTTAAGCTTTACAAGGAGTGTTCATGTTAAAATGCATATCGATATTCAGGGCCAGATTCTGGTTTTCAAGTACCTCTCTTCCTACAGTGATTCAAGGCTCTTATTTGAATGAATGATAGTGGCAGAATAAGAATATCTGTTTCTACATCTGCCTGTCTTTTCAGCTCAGTAACAGAAACTTCATCGTTAAGGTTTTGCTGTGTTCGAACCTGCCTGTGATGAAAAGATTTATATTTGTGTTTAGAAATCCAGAGACATATGGTGAATGTGATAGCTGGTCAGCAATCAAGAGTGATTGATTCAGGTTTGGTCTATCAATTAAGTGCCAGAGCAGTTTTAATCTTTTTTTTTTTATTATTTTATTTTAAGCTTGGGACTTAACTGGGGTATTATAACTCCCTTAACCGTGCCTGTGACAGCTGACTTGTACCCATAAACTTTGGTGCATTGATCTATTAGTTCAGCTACTTCAATACATCTTCTTTTCCATAAATATGCCTGAGCTGTGACTTTTTTCCAACCTCACCAGAGTTATCCTTATTTGGAGTGATCTAATATGTACAGTGGTATCTGCACACATGGTCTAATATCTGTTTTGAATAGCCATACATAATTCACAGCAAACGGTATGCCTGCACAGTAACCTACAGTTAAGTGACCTAGTGTTGAAGCATTTCCTTACAGTAGAAAGAGGCACTGGTAAATAAGAGCTCCCCTCTTTTTTCCCAGGGGAAGGGGGATGGGAGGGAGCCATGGAAGAGGTCTAGATCACTGCACCAAATAAAACAAAAAACCCCAAAACAAAACAAAACCAAAGCTTCTTCCTTGTTCACATTTTTAGCTTATGTCTTTTGGATTCATTCCCTACCTTGTGTCACTTTTCTGTGCTGACAGCAATTCTTGTACACAGCCGCACAGCAAGATTAACTTTAAATCCTCCCCTCCTCCTTCCCCCTCCAGCCCCTGCCTGTCATTGTCTGCTCTTGAGTAAGCAAAGTGATTGTGGCCAGAGTGGTGTGGGACTGTGTTTTTCCATTCTCAAGGGCAGCCACCCTTCTCATCAGCAAATCCATGCTAGCTGCTAGAGCTTCATATATTAAACTGATTTTCAGTTGTGAGGTTAGTTTCTCACTGGTGAAGCACTCAGCATAATAATACTTTACACCTTGTACTTCAGCAGTCCTTTCTAAACGTTAATTTAGCCTCACATCCCCCTCTGAGGTAGGTCAGTATTATCCCACCATATGAATGGGGAAGCAGAAGCCCACAGAGGTTGTGACCTATCTGGAGTCATGCAAGAAATGAGTAGCAATGCAGAGAACAGAAAACAAAGCCCCCCGGCTCATAGGTTTGCACGGTGCAGTTGGAAAAATTATCAGATGTTCAAACAAGGTTTGTGGTAAAAGGAAATAGAATAAAAATTAAAAATAAACCCTCTTGGGGGAAAAGGGGACACTTTATATTCACTGTTTTCAGATGAGGGAACTGAGGTGAGAGAAGAGTTAAGTGATTTGCTTGAGATCCCATAGGCAATTCTTACCAAACATAGAAATTATGTGTGTAGTGAGGGTAAGAAGAGAGACTGTAATTAAATAAGTGACTTCTCTGATTGTATTATTAAACACAAAGAAGCAAGAAGACAAAAGGTGTGTAACGCTCTCTGTCGAACTTTTAGATATCCAAACTCAGATGCCATTTTTATTTGATCATAGTTCCTTTGTTTGATTTGACTTTTACTTTACTCATTTATTTTCTTTCACTTGTCCTTTTGTTTTATGACAGTAGATATTTAATTATTAAATTCCTTGTTTTCTTTAAACATGTCAATTCTCCTAATCATTCTGTTTTGCTGCTTCTCTCTTTTGATCTGATTTCTATTCCCTTCAATACCCAGCTTCTGATTTTAAAATGTCTCATATATTTACTCATATTTTCTGCCACTCTCATTCTTCATTGTGCATTGATCCTCAGCTCTGGTGTCTACCATTGGCTGTTGAATTCTGGAGAACCATCCCTTTTCAGTATACTTTAATTTAATTATGTTTGTTGTTTCCAGTCTTTCTCTCTGCCAATTTGTACTGACATTACAGAAAATTAAAAAAATGTTACTCTCAGATGATGTCTGTACAGAAGATGACCTTCCTTAAAAGACTATTCTGCTCCTGTTTCTCACAGGAACTCTTAGAAGACTCATGCAAGATTTGTATGCAATATTATGCTTATTATATTATGTTATATTCATTATATGATGCTATTATTACAGAGGGTTTATAGTATTTTGTCTTCTTTTTGACACAAAACCTGAACTCCATTCCTACAAAAACAGCATACAATTTCTATAATCAGCTATCATGTCTTAAAAAAGGTGTTTTGTATTAATCTATGGGTTTTAGCTGTTCATCATGATGCATTTTATGTCTGTCCACGTAAAGAACAGCTGTTAAGCACTGTTGTGAATCTGAAATCACATTCTTGCCTTTCCAATTTGGCTAACACTTTGGTTCAATAACATCTCATGAGAGTTCCACAACCGAACTTATGTTAAATGTAAAAGTATTTCCTTTTTATTGACTTCAAAATCTTCTTTTGTTCACTTTTTACTTTTGATGCCAGATAGAAGAAAAGGAGTGAACATGGTGGTTTTTTCATATGTATATAGTTTGGGTTTTTTACTGTTCTTCTCAGTCTTTTGATGTGACGGTCTACTCCTGTCTTAAACAGATTGCACAAACTTTCTCAGTTTCTCCTAAAGTAATTTTTTTCCAAGTCCTTCCACCACTTTTCTACTTAAAAAAAAAGAGGGGTAACAATATGCATAATGGTGTGATCATAAGATCGTAGTGACATTACATAAACCAATACTTCCAGTATAAATCACTATCTTAGACTGTTTGATTCTCTGACCCTAACTGAAAACCAGGTGCAGAGCCAGGCTTAGATCTCCAATATTCCTGTCCCAGTCCTCTACTTAGCTCACTAGGTCATGACTCATAGGATAACCAAGATCTCAAAGAGCTAGTCATTAGTTCCAGCTGGTACCTAAGTATAACAAACTGTTTTGATGCAACAGAGCAATGAGTTTATGGAGGATCTGTGGGGTACGTTCTGCCATCGGCTCCCAAACACAAAACTCCGCATTGATTGCGCATGGAGCATCCCTCAGCTGACTGTTGGCACTCTATGGCTCCCCAGTGAATCCACAGTGGAAGAAATTCAAGGAATTTGTTTCTGACCACAGAATTTATGAGGCCATGTAGAAGTCCTTCATGAACGGCGGGGAGCAGGGAAACAGTTCAGAGCCTGTTGGGTTCCTGCCTTTCTCTTTATTTTGTTTGTTCTCTTTTAGGACTTCACATGGGAAGAAGAAACAGTTGAGAGGGAAATTCTGGAAAGTTTTCAGCTTTGGCTTACCCCTGCTTCCACTGAGTTATAGGGCTAAACTCCAGCTATCCTCAATGGGAACTGAGGCAAATGCTGAGTAGTTTCTTATTGTTTCAGAGGGGAGCTTTTTGCATGTTCAGATATGTTAATATTCAATTCAATAGAATTTTTAATAATAAATTTTTAAAATGTACTTTGTGCTGCTATAAAAGAGAATTTTGTTCAGGACTAAAATATTGCTTTTATGCCAAAAAAAGGAAGGTTATTATTGCCTACAGGGTGTGAATTCACAGCCAAAGCACACAGGATGTTTGTAGCTATCTTCTTCGGTGGCAGTACTGCTTTGCTCCTATTACTTCCATCACCAGATCTCAAACCGTTTTCAAGTAATGTTTCTCCAACTGTAATCTATAGAGTTTTTGTGATCCAAGAAATATTCAATAGTCCCATTCCCTTCCTCTGCATTACTGTAGGACTGCAGACAAGAAATATATTACAGAACAAATACTATTTCCACACTTTCTTACATACCTGAGCAAGAAAACAAAACAAGATGAAAAATACAAGTGAGAAAGGGGTATGTCAAATTTAATTTTCCTTTTGTTTGATTGTAAGTGAAAATCCCTGCAGCAACATTGGGCAAGATGGGCCTTAAATCTGATTTTTTTTTCTTTTCTGTGGGAATAAACTTTTGTCCAACATAGCAATAATAATAATATTGAGAAACAGTTCTCTTAAAGAAAGCCATGTCATTATCCCTGTTTTACAGGTGAGAAAAATGAAATTCAATGAAAATTAATTTTGTTATAGGGACATGCACTTAGACAGTACCTGCTTTCAACATCCTTCTTAAATGGAAATGGGACAGTTTTCACAGTTTAAAACCTGTATTTGAAGCAGTGTTATGAGGATAAACTAGTGCGTGTGCATTTCAGGACTATTTTTACAGTCAGCCGCTATGTTTTATAACTTCAGGCTCATAATTTATTCCACTTAACCTCGGGCACTCTCGCCGCAGGGCTGTATGAGGAGCAGAGCCACGGCAGCATATGGGGTTGCTGCATCCAGCAAGCCAAAAGAGGAGAGGTGAGCTCTATGCCCCCAGGTCCAGCCAGTAGCGAGTCTGAGCGTGGATTCCCAGTAGGTACACACACACATACACCCAATGCATATATATATATATATACACACACATGCACACACAGTTGGCCACATGGGTAACATGGACGAAAAACACAACGCTCGTGCAAACACACAGCACCCATGGACTCATCCTGTTCCTGTCTCTGGCTGAGCAGAATGAAAAGCAGTGGAAACTACGTATGAATATATACAATATGGTACGCCAGTGATACAATATCTGCCAGCATATCCCAGTCTCCTCAGTTGTTGGCACCTGGACATATGGGCCCCCTGGGTCCACAGACCCATTCCAGTAGCCAGTACAGACCTCTCACCCACAGATACACACACACAGAGAGGACCTCTGGTCTTAAATACGCAGTTTGACTAGGAGTTGGTCCCCAGGTTGCCTGGTGTCCCAGTTGCCTCACACACACATGCAAACAGGTCTCCATGGTAGCTGGCTTTGGTGACATACTGGTCTCGACTTTCTATGCCCACTTCTCTATATAAGAGAATCACATATTTTCAATACAGTTCCAGTGTTTCACATCTGCAAATGTTGCTCCTATATGTTTTAATTTCTTCCATGTCAGTCACTAAGCCTTTTACAAAATCCAGAATAAACATGATACACATCTAAGAATCAAAAGTGCCATCTGCTTTGGTGCTGTGCTGCTTTTTGATGTGTCAAGAAGGTGATTTTTTTTCTCCTGAAAGATCAATGCTATCAGGGTATGCACTTAAATATGTTATAGGCTTGGCAAGACTAAACAGGGAAGTTTTCACAGTTCAGTGTTTTGTTTGAAACATTATATATGGGATGCTAGACAAGTCTGCATGGATTTCAGAAAGATTAGTGTAATCGGTGTTACGTTTTATAGTTTTGATACTTAAGCTCATGTCCTCAGACAGCTAACTTCCAGGCAAGATGATGATGCATGCCTTTGCTCTCAAATAAGAATCCAGTTTATTTTTCTCCGTATCCAATGATATGGACCAGTAAGTTTGAACCCATTTCTCACACCTGTGAGAAACCACTTATGCACGTAGTCCCAGGGAAAAAAAGGACACGACTTTCAGAGGTTAAAGCTCACCCATGATTATAAAAATTTCTAATATATTGCTTGATTCAGCCCTAAATCAGAAGATGAAATCTAGAGTTATTCTGAGTTTTTCAAATTAATTTTCATTTTTATTCCTTCTCCATTGTCCCTGACTGTCTCTTCATACATCTCTTGTTTTAATTCACCCATTCCTCTCTCATTTAATTCTCATTTATTTTCATTGTTTCTATTTTCTTGTGTTTTGCTTTCTTTCAACACAGTATACATCTACCAGATATAGTTGTTAAACATGAATTCAAAAGTGATTGAAATCAAGTGTGTCAAGGCTGCAGAAAATATCTGTGGGATTTGTAGTGCAGTATCGACGGAAACCCACAAAATGTAATAAGGAAATTCTCTGCATCCTGAACCTGAGGTTCATATAAATGCCATCCAGAGCTGTTTCCATCATTGTTATATACTTTCCTTTAGCACAGGTCTTGTTTTCATAGTAATGACAGCCTTGTCATTACAGCACAGACCAGGAAATAACAAGGTTTGAATTCCACTGCTTTCTCTTCCATACATCCTCGAATGAGTCACTGAGACCTATTTCATAATGTGGTCAAGAAGCATATGGTTACTTTGGTTTGAAAATTCAGTCTGAAATCCTACTACTGCATTATGCAAAATTCATGAACGCTTTTGGGAGAAGCCTAAGCTTCCTTTTCCTGATTTTCTTGTCTGAAAAATGGAGGTGATGGCAATAAATACATACTGTGAAGGATGGAAAGATAAACCAGACTCTTCCAGGCACATTCAGGTTTGTAGATAGGTTGAACTTTTGATACATTTTTCCAGACATGAAGGTAATAATATTATTTTCTTTTTTAAAGACTTTGTTAGAAATCTGTATTTTTGTCTAAACATTTTCTAAATACAAACTGCTGCATTTCCTAAAATCACATCCTTTGTCCTTGTCTAAAATAAGGGCACTGGTGATCAATACTTACTGGTTAATTTCAGAAATTAAGAAGATTTAATCTTCTTAAAACTGCTATGGAAACATCCTGTCAAAGCTTCTAAAATGTTGGTATCAATTAATAGTTTGATCCCAAGTAACAATTCACAGGACAATTTGGTGTCCTTATTACCTCTTCTATAGGCAAGAAATAAAGAAATTTAAACAAACTGTACAAATCTTTCCATCAGATGATGCCAGATCCCAGTTCAGATCTGTTATACTGTGCCTGTAGCCCAAGGTTAATTTCTCTCTCATGGCTTGACTGGAGAAGGTGGACATACTCTGTTCAATGTCAGAAACACAAATTAGCATGATGGGGCAGAATCAATAATTTGTGCTAAGAAAAGCTCAAGGCAAGGATAACAAGACTGAAGGTATGTTGGCAGAATGAAGTAGGAATCTTAGCTTGTCAGTCCTCACTGTTCAACTTTTAACATCAGTATAATAAACACCATGACGTACACTAACAGACCGTACTGTTTAACTAGGTACTACAGACTTCATAGACCAGAGGCTGGGAAATATTACAGGTGGCAGAGTGAATGAAGAGGGTCTGGATGTTGTGTGATCAGGTACTAAAATCCTCACAATTTTGTGCAGTAAAGACCAGAATCTAGCAAAGGTCAAGTACTATCATAGCGTAACAGAGTTTGCAAAGACAGGATGCTGTAGAGATTTGGAAGAGCTTTACAGGTTTTGCTCTTCATATCATATCCATTAATCATGAGAATTACATGAACTTAATTTGGTCAATTAAGGTCCTTTTCCCTGTATGTTTCTAAAATGAGCTTCATTTTCATGTCATTAACCTGACTCCTGTAAATCCAACCATACTGTCTCGTGTTCAGATTGTCCAGCTCTGTCATCTCTAATACTTCCCAACGGATTAGTGATGAAGTTTTTTGCTCTTCAGTGATGAGTCAGATCATCCAAGCTCATGTCACATGGGTTCCAAAATCACATAGACAGCCTTACACAGCTGCAGGGACTGATGCCAACTTTGTTCTCTTTCACTGTAACCTCATTAATACCTAGCTATGAGAACATACAACTCAGACATGGAGCGCAGAGCATGGGTAACTAGGCAGTAAAATTACTAAGAATTTACCTTGATAGATGACACATCATACACAGTCCAACTAATGTTAATGTCCACTTGCTTCTACTTTTTTTTGGAGAAGAAATAAAGATTAATAATGAAGTTTTAAAAAATATCGATTAAGATTCCCATGGAAGCACAGAACAAATTGATGGATAAATTCAGAGTAAATTTGGCTTTTGAAACCTTGTATTTGATTTTCATTTTGAAGCTTCTTATAGATTGTGATTGACAGGAATTGGATTTTTTAGCTTTGATATGTTAGCAGCATGTCAGAATGTAAGGATCACCTGCCCCTTCCAGACATATACCTGCAAAAAATCAACTTTTCATAAAAGTCTAGTTGGTTTGTGGTTTTGAGGGTTTTTGTGTATTTTTTTTTCTCCCAGATCATATTATTTTCTAAGAATAAAGGCTAAAAGTTTTGAACTGTTATTTGAACTGATCCCCACTCTCTTCACTAAAAAGTTATTTCAGAAAATGAAGAACTGGCAACGTCATAAAACCAGAACAAACTCTCACTAGACCAAAGTATTTAAGTCCTTTCTTTCTCAATACAGCACCAAGCAGAAAATTAAAGCTTTTCATACTTTTAGCTTAATGAATTGTCAGCCTATGGAAGCTGAATTTACTCTGATGTTTTACCTTCATCAGAGCCTACGTGATGAGGTAAGAAAGAATTATTTTAATAGCTACAATGCACCAATTTACAAAATGTTATGGAGATGCTCCAGGAAATCTTAGCTTTTGAAAACATTAGACTAGACAGCTGTGAAGAGACTATCATTTTGTTTGCATTTTTTTACATATTTCTAAACTTTAAAAGCACATCAACTTGCATTCTGCTAATTATTCACATGTTCCCTGTGTTCCTGTCCTTACGTCTGCATGTCATACCTCCAAAGAGGAGCCACTCAGGAGCTAGCACTATGTCTACAGGTACACCTATGTGTGTTCTGATACACTGCAGAACTGTTAAAAAGTGTAAATACCTGGGACAGGCTAGCCTTCCTGCTGTGTGTAAATACTAAATAGTGTCAGTAAGTTCAACTTGCTGGAGGAATTTATTCTGTTTTACTAGATCAAGATTGACTAAAAATATCACTTCAGTGACTGGAAAAAATAACCTTTCATAACTAGAATATTTCATAAAGACAAGTGTTTGTTTTGTGTTGCTTTTTGAAAGTCCAAGTCCCCCCAAAAAAATCTGGAGACGTTTGTCCAAATATATATATTCATAAATTTAGAGCAAGTATTTGCTGCCAAATGTTCCTCTGACAAAATATTTCCATAATAACCAACAGAAGAACCTCTTTTTCCAGTAAAAACAATAAATAAACAAAGAGCTTTAGCAAACAAAACCACACAAATTCTTCCTGGACATGTGAGTCTTCATTGAGATTGTAGTGAGGTGAATTATTGCTTTGAAATAACTCATAACTGAATAGGCATAACATAAAACCTTTAAATAAATATTTAATGGCTACTTTTTCATATAGATATATATATTTCATATATAATATCTTTATGAAAAAGTATACATATTTATATTTCACTTCAGTGCTTTGTTTCTTTTGTTTGTTTGTTTGTTTGTTTTGGGTTTTGGTTTTTGGGGTTTTTTTGTTAAGGCAGTTTTCAAAAAAGACAAGTGAAACCACATCATGTAAATCAGAATGAACACTGCCATGTGTATGAATTAGCATTTGAGGACTAAGATTTAAACATATTTTTAATAAAGTAGAGGAATTCTGAGACTTTCGTTTTGGCATTTCAGCCCACGGATTAATTCAGTTACACCCTTAAAAAGTTAACTCCTTCACATTTACCTTACAGAATTATGATTCAAATCTTTTTATGAAAGCTGTTATTTAAATCTGTCAAATTCAAAAAAGAAACTGAACAATGATCTTTTATGTCCTCATGAAATTTTGTTACTATGAAGAAACTGATCAAAATTATGGTAGATTTTTTTCCCTTAATAAATTTATGACTTCAAGTCAGAAGAAAAAAGAATTATAAAACTCCTTGGGAACAAACTTTGGGAACATAGTCAGAACTGTATTTTTATCACAGTCAAAAAATAATTCTGTTTTAATTTAAATCTTTAAAGGACTTTCTAAGTCCTTAGAAAGACAGAATCAATGACTCAGATCATTTTAGACAAGTAAAATACTACTCTTATTATTAGTGAATTAGCTACTCTAATAAATCTTGGAAAGATTTTTCACTTCACGAGGCTTTTCAGAAGTAGTAGTACTGTTTTGTATTTCCACTGAATATTTATTCTGGTTATTTTTAAAGTTTTATCCACAAAACATGCTTTGTTTGACATGCTTATGACTGCACTTGTAAGATCTCTGGTCATCCTCTCTTTTGTGTGTATTTATTTCTCTAGGTGATTAGTCCAGAAATGCACTGGAAGACTTTGATATATTCCTGGGTAGAATCACAACATCATGTTTTAAGTGTCTTAAGTGTAGCCTTGACTGCAGAATTTCTGTTTAACTGCAATGATTGAAAAAAGAGCAACCAAAACCAGACCTTAGATACCATTTTAATTTAAGGTTCTAAGGATGAAATTCAGCCTTCTCAGGGGTAAAGAAGGGAAAAGATTCATATCGCCTAATTTCCAGATGTCTAAAAGTCAGTTGCCTGAGTTATTTACTTCATGCTCCCCTTTATAATCAATGGAGGGAAGCAGGTAACTCTAAAGAGCAATTCATCTTCTTCTAAGATCGGAAGGATGAATGCCTTTTAGGTGTGCTTATTTCTCTCTGCTGACTTTGAGGGTAGTCAGGGATGACTAACTCAGATGAATAATTTTTAGATGTCTAAATTTAAGTGAGATGAATCCCACCCAGTAAGTGTACACATCCTTTTCCTCCTGTTTCATCACTTTTTCAAGGACCTAATGGTAATGCCTCCCTTGGACAGAATTTAGTAATTAGGGATGCATGTGTTTTAAATAAGAATGCTCTTAGCATTTTTATATGGATTCCTCATTTTCTGTCAAGGCATCAGCTCTTCCCAATCCCATCCAAATACTTCCTTAATGGGCCTGGAATCCCCACAAAGTAATCATGCCTTATCCAACTGCACAATCCATGAGCAGGTGAAAACAGATGCAGAAGTGGGAGATAAAGGGCCTTGACCACGCAAAACATCTAGTTCCAGAGAAAACCTGCTTTTTTCATCATGAAATCTGAGAAGAAACCTTTGTTGTTTGAGGGAGGTTGTAAGTCTGAGGCATAGAGGGTGTCTGGGGGGCAGGACCTAGTTGAGTCCTGCTATGTGAAGCAGCCACCTGAAGTTTTTCAGACACACCTGTAGATACATTGAGGGAAACTGAAGGGTTCTTCTCTACTTAGTCTCTTCCAGATAGAAGTATCTTTCCAAAATACAGCTTTTAGAAGAACACAACAGTTAATGTCAGTAATAACACATAATGAATGTCCTAATTATTTTATCCATATTTAAATACTTTACTAAATCTTAAATAGGTATGAAAATGGGAATAAACAATAAACTTCACACTGTTGTAGATATATCATTCATATACTCATTGAATAATCTGAGTTATCTGACACTATAAATTTAATGGTCTGTTTTTCAAATTCTGAGCTTTAAAAAGAAAATGTAATAACATTTAGTTTGATGTGAAAAGATGAAATTTACAGAATGAAAGTGTGCGGTTCATTCTTTTTCTTTGCTGTTTTCATAGGAGCAGTAATTCCTTATTAATGTTTTTAATAAAATGTAAAATCACTATTATTATAAAGACATTATCATTATGCCAATAGTACCATAAAAGAATCACATCTCTGATATGTATGTTAAATAAGCCCAGTGGGAAAAGAAATGGAGTCTGAATTGCTGCCGTATGTCAAATGAAATCACCTGGGTGACCTTGTAAGCATGGCTAAGACCATGTTCCAGACCTTGTGACTTACTGAGTAGTAGGGCTGAATTTAGGTATTATTAATATAAGGTTTTAATAAAGTTGCTTGACTATGGCCATTGCTCTTCTGAGTCTTTAAAAAAAAAAAAAAAAATTCCATAATTACCAAAGCCCATAGGCCCTAGGGCTTAAAAATGACCTCTTGTTTGTTTTCAGTGAAAAACAGTAGAGGCAGGGAATCAATTTAAATCAATATTTTCAGTAGAATTCAATAGAGAATTTACCAGAATGCCTTCTCATTCTTGCATTTTTATATCTGGGGCCCCAAGTGCACTTGCATATATGCAAACCCACTTCCTCATAACTTTAGCTAGGGGTGACAATTAGGTCTAAACCGGCTATAGGGAGTCCAGCTACAGTCTTAATCAACTTGAGGAAAGCTTTTCTACTGACTGCAACGAAGACAACACTAGTTCCACATTGTATAAACTGCTTACCCAGTCTGCAGTTCCACAAAACACTGAGCAGCTCCCTGCAAAAACCCCTGAATGTTCTTTTTATAATTAACCCAGCCACAGCATTGCACTGTACCTTTCAGGATCTGGACCAAAAGTCTTAGTTCTGTTACACACCATGTCTCCTAAATTTATTTAGAGCTCACTGAAACAACAGAAAGAGGTTGGGAAGGGGGGTGGGGGTGTAGGGAGTGTAGCAAATAGCTGACCCAGTCTCTAACAACAATATTTCCTGTTCTTAAGGTTGTACTCTTTTACGTTTTTATCTTCTTTTAATGGTTTGCTTCAGCATCCTAAAATAAGTTGTCATGAATGAGGGGAAAGAAAGTGTTCAGCTAATTGAAATGATGTTCAGCATTTAAAAGTTATTGTCTCATTCAGTACTGAGAAATTACTAACAAATACTCAACTTAATTACTCAGAATTCCAAAATGTCCTTTGAATAATGATAGTGCTCTAGGACCTTGAGTTTAGGCCATTAAAGTGCCCTTTCTGCCCAACTACCCAATGAATGCTTTAGGGAGACTCCTATTTTTACTGATTAGCAAACCTCTATAATCTATTTGAGAATACAAGTGACATCTTTCTTTGAGTATCGAGGACCCATGACCTCAGGGAGATGTGCTGTGTCACAGGCTTGACTGATAGAAAGGCAATATTCCTCCTTCAGACTCTAATTGGAACTACTCAGAGCAGCTGAAGAATTGAGCAACTCCTTATTATTCTGTTTAATGGCCTTTTTGCATTTACAAATCATTTATCAGAATCATCCCCAAATGAAAAATGATAATAATAGCAAAGATATTTGGCACAATATGTTTGGCTTGTTATCCAAAGGCTTTGTATGGAGGCATGAAAGTACAGGGGATGATGTCATACCCTGGAGCGGGTGCAAAAGGGGAATCATTCTTAATTTCTGGCTGACTTCCCAGGCTTTCTTTTGGTCCTCTTCTACCGGAATCTGTCACAGCGCTTTCTGTCACAGCTGTAAAATACTTTCGGAGAAACATAAAGTTTTTATGAGAAGAATGATAAAAGAGATGACTTATTCTAGGGCTGAGGGTTAATATTTGCACTTGTGGGCTGACTTTGAGAATTAAAAATAAAAAAAAGATTGAGGAAGAAAGTCAGAGTCCTTTATTTCCCCTTGCAATTATTCAGAAGACACAGAAACAGCTGCACAAGCTCTTCTATACAAAATTTAAGACACTGAGTTACCATCATGGGATCCTGAACATGGTGGGCTTATTGGTGGATAGACTCCACTGATGATGATTTCAATGAAAGCAAGAAAGCAAGCAAGAAATCAAGGAAAAAAAAAAAAGAAAACAAGTAATACAAATGTTGTGTTTAAAAATTACAATGCATTTTATTTCAAATTCAGACACGGATGATGAGAGATCTGCTAACTGTCAAAGACACTGGGTATACCAGCTCATGCCTTCTGGCTTAACTCACACAGCAGCCTGTACAGAATGACTTATTCCTTTTTAAAAAACAGGACTGTCTCAGAGACAGAATACTTTTCCGCCATGTGTTTGCCCTTTTCGTATAATATTTACTTTAAGCCACCTAAT
Organism: Eurypyga helias; assembly: GCF_000690775.1. Classification (NCBI taxonomy): domain Eukaryota; kingdom Metazoa; phylum Chordata; class Aves; order Eurypygiformes; family Eurypygidae; genus Eurypyga; species Eurypyga helias. The sequence continues at coordinate 13,797 of NW_010263828.1, forward strand.
GGGAAATGTCATTGAGGTTTTGAGTATCTTCTGAAGAATGGGAACATTAAGATACTAAAACTGCATGCTGTCAAAAACTATCTTAAGTGGTCTGGTTCATCAAGTAATACAGTAAGTAGAATTGAATTTAGAGGACTTTTTATGTTACAATGAACAAGGAAAGACTCTAATACCTGTGATACACTTGACTAATATTTTTTTTTTTTTTTTGAGGAAGGACAGTCTCCTAGTTCTTGAAATTTATTAAAGCTTTAAGCTGTCAGGTTATTACTGTCAGTTTCAAGAAAGGAAAGAGCTACTGATGTAAAATTAATTTATTGAATAGAATTGTTTTGCCCCAGGGGAATAACATCACCATTTAATTTAATTTCCCCATCATATTGTCTCATTTGCAGAGGAAAAAATAACTTTCCTTTTTAACAGAGCAAAGTATGTTGAGCTGAATGGTGAATTTGTCCTTACAGTTTTTCCTTGTTCTAGATTATCAGTTGTCATAAGAATGTTTCAGATTCCCTGTGGCATCTACTTACTGCCTTTTTTGAAAATACTGAATTGTACAACTTCTCTCAAAGGTTCGGTCCTGAGCGTCTTGGCTGATAGATGTACTTTCACTGACACATTTTGGTTTTCATTGACACATCAAGCCAAAGGGGAGGAGAAAATAGAAAACAGAATGTACTAAGTATTTGAAAATACAGCTGGACCATTTACCACACTGTCCAGGATGCCTTCAGTATCCCAAGCAACCTGACCTTGTTCAACTGTAACGAAATTAGCAGACCCAGGTGGGAAATTGTCACTGAACAGTTCAGCGGGATGGGATTTATTTGTCACAATTTTAGAGCCACTCTGTCAAATCAGTACATTGTCAGGTCCAACCTCAATGGAGGTAGAGGGCTTGTAGTTACAACCTTTCTACCACCTGTTTGGTCAACATACTGTCTCACTCATTTTAGGCAGTTAAATTGCCTGCATCTTCTCAGAAGATGTAAATTGTTACTATCTTTACTTGATTTACTGAAAGAAAAAATGCTTTGCATTTTTAAGTGTTCCTATGAGAATTAAAACTGTGGAAATAATTTAGGGCAGATTTTTGTTGAGTAACTTCTTAGCATTGTTCCAGTCTTCTCAGATCCTTCCTTCTTCCTGACAGTGTCACTGTACCTCGCAGAGGTTATTAAAAGCAGAACACAATGGCAGAGATGTATTACAATCTCTTCAGCAGTGTCAGAAAATGTTTTGCCATAGGTCCAAAGGGCCAAACAGTTTTAGGTATCTGCTGCAGCATGCTGTACGCCTGCAGCGGGTTCCAATAAAGTTAAGGTGAAGCACCAAAAGTCAAGATAAATTAATCGAGCCTTAACACGTGAACTTTAAGAGAATTCAGTCATGGCACAGTCAAAAGCTAATATATCTACTTAGAAGGCTAATTGCTGTGCAGACTTTGTGTGTCTTATAACTGCAGATTCAAATGTACCCATGAGAGAACTCGCTGACCTGTGAACACGTGGGTTGGGGAAAGGAAGGGTCACGGTGCTCTGAAGTGTTCCTTCCCATACAATCCCTAGACTACAGTTTAGTCAGGAGGAGAGATAAGCTAAGGGGAGTTAAAACCTGTGAGATATCCTTGTGTCGATCAGGGAAGTTGAGAACAAACACAGGAGTCCCTTTGGGAGTCTGGTTCCCTGTAACAAAGGCAACCATGCTACCTTTCAGTGACGGTGATAACAAGCAGAGGTCAACCTCTCTCTGAAAAGTGTCTGCCAAAGGAAAGATCTCTCTTCTGGAAAAATGAAGCTTTAGAAATCTTTTGGGCAAAACAGAGGACCAGCCCTTGCCACTTAAGTTGCTGCTGTTTGTTAGTTCTCTATTTTGGTTATTTCAAGTAACAAGCACAAAGGCAGTGATTACAGTCTGTCAATACAATAATTCTTTTTTCAAAATCCATGCAAATAAAAACCAAAGAATTTTTGGAAAGTTTTTCTTTGTGTTTTGTTGTTGTTGTTGTTGCTTTGGGGTTTTTTTTGTTTAATTTTACAACCAGCCTGTGGTGTTTTTAATGATAGATCTGAAGTCCACGTACTGAGTTCTCTGAGCTTAGTAGAGATGATCTAATTTTTTCCCAGGTTTATCTCCACCCATCACCTGAATAGGAACAATTCCCGGTGATCCCCTACATTTCCATAAATTCTTTCTTTGTTTTAATTACACTCTACTGTTTACTAAAACAAATTAGTCCCCCAGAGAAGAGTGGCATCTGGGGCCAGCACTCCCACCGCGATGGGGGAAGGTGCTGCATACTGCCGAGACTTTGGCCGTCCAGCTGGACACAGAGTAGCCCCATCGCCTGTGTGTGACAGGATGGTTTGCCCTAAGGTATATTAATGGAATGGCCTCCCTCTGGGCTGACCCCAGGGGCCTTCAGAGGTAAAAGTTTCAGAACAACTTTTTCAGCAGCACCTAAATAAACTCCAGGGCAGCTTTTGAGCAGTATCTAAGGTCAAAGTTAAAGGATCAGATTCTGTGGGCTGGCAATATATGTATTTGATTTTTTGCACAGAAAGGGTGCGTGTCACACCCAATGGCAGGGTACAACTTATTGCACAGCTTCCGTCACTCATCTTCAGTGAAGGCAAGAAGGAGGACTCAGGAACTACAAGCCAGTAACCTCAATCCTTGGGAAGCCTATGCAACATCTAATTCTGATAATAATTTTGAGGCACATGAAGGTAATTAGAAGTAGTCAGCATGTATTTACATAGAGGAAATCATGCCTGACGGACTTGATAGTCTTCACAGTTAGCTGGCTGGTTTAGTGGATTAGGGAAGAACAAATTTTATTGCCTGTTTTGACTTCAGCAAGGCATTTGACACTGTGTCCCATAACATTCTCAAGACAAAGTGATGAAGTGTGATCTAGATAAGGGGACAGTGAGGCAGATTGAAAGCTGGATGAATGGCTGGGCTCAGAGGCATCTCACCAGCACCACAAAGCCCAGATGGAGATGAGTCACTAGAATCCATAAATTCCAAGAGCTGATACTGAGCCAATACTGATTAAAATCTTCATTAATGACTGGGTTAATGGGACAGAGTGTGCCCTCAGCAAGTTTGAAGACGATACAGAACTGGGAGAACTGATTGATACACTGGATGGTTTTGCTGTCATTCAGAAGGATCTGAACAGGCTACAGACGTGGGCTGACAAAGATCTCATGAAGTTTAATACAGGAAAATGCAAAGTCCTGCCCCTGGGAGGTGGTCATGCCATGTGGAAAGCAGTTTTGGAGAAAAAAGACTTGGAGATCTTTGTGGGCCAAATTCCATTTGAACGTGATCTAGCAACACACTCTTCCACTAAAGGGGGTGAACAACCTCACAAGCTGCAGTATTATCAGAAGCTTCAGGTGGTGAACCTTCCCCTCTACTCAGTCCTGGTGAGACACATCAGGAGCACTGATTCCAGGTCTGGGCTCCCCAGCAGAAGGGAGACAGGGACATACTGCAGCACATTAAGAGAAGGGCCACAAAAACATTGAAAGGACAAGAGCATGTGACATGCAAGGACAGGCTGAAAGAGCTGGGCTTGTTGAGCACAGAGAAGGCTCAAGGGGATCTGATCAATATGTATAAATACCTGATGGGACAATGTAAGAAGGCAAAGCCAGACTCTCCTCAGTTGTATCCAGTGACAGAACAAGTCAATGAGCACCAACTGAAAGACAGGAAATACCATTTAAATAAAATATTTATATGTATATATTGTGAGGGTGACTGAGCACAGAAACAGGTTGCCAAGAGGGGCTGCAGGGTCTCCATCCTTCCTGATAGTCAAAATCTGACTGGACACAGCTTTGGGCAACCTGCTGTAGTTGACCCTGGTTTAAACAGGGAGGTGAGCAAGAGATCTTCAGAGGTCTCTTCCCATGCCAGCCAATTTATTGTTATTCTTTCACAGATGCCTCGTTTGTCTTTACCAACTCGAATTTCTTAAGCTTATAAGTAAATGCAACTAATAAGACATACATGGCTGTCTCTCAAGCAATATTAATAATGCAATATTAACTACAGAGTTTGTTTCAACCTTTTGTCCCCTGTCTGAAACATCTCTGCATGGGTACCAAAAGTAATGGGAGATACTGAACATCTCCTGTCAGTGTAAAAATATAAGCATCGCCACTGACAAAGTTTCCCAAGACTCTTTGGCTACGCTGTACAGATACTTCTTGTATAACCTTCTGTCTGTCCTCTCATGGATGGTGGATGCTTCTTCTGGTATGATCTACCTTTTGTACACACATGGGCAATCCATGTCCATGGAAGCATCCATTGTGTCTAAGTGGTTTGAACCTAGAATGTGCTTGAAGAGGTAAGACTGTAGTGAAGAGAAATTGATGCAGTTTCTATTCAGCAAGAAAGCAAAGCTCTGTCACCTGTTCTGCAAAGTAAACTTTTCAACAAGGTGAAGAGAGAACCTTCAAAGCAGTTATTAGCATCTGAAATAAGAAGGAGCAAAGCTCTGGGGCACTACAAGTGAAAGTATCTCCTAGAAATGTACTTCAGGGGAAAAAAAAAATCAGAATCTTGAACTTGTAAATACCAACGCTCAATATTTAACACAATAGGTGGGGGGAAAGCTAACACAACATACATTTAAAAGTTAAGCTGAAAATTTTAGAGGGATAGATAGTGGGAGTTCATACGCATTTGGAGACAGCAGGGAAAATTAGCTCCGAAAGTACAGTGGGGCAAGTTACTGGATATTGCTGAAATGAAATGACTCTTAAGCAGCACTTAGAGCTTCAGTTAAAAATTTCATTGTGTTTAAATAGACAACTAGAGCTTCAGAGAAATTGGGTTCAAGTAAATGGAGAGGTTCCCAGCTGTGTTCACTGGCAGATCACCAGCACCAGGAAGAAGGGAAAGATTACCATTTGTACATTGCATTAAATTGCATAATGTCAAATTGTCCTGATCTTATCCCAAAAGAAAGACGTGAAGAGAGCCAGGCTGGGGCTTTTATCATGGCATCTAGTTTAAGGAGTAAAGATATGATTCATCCTGACCAGAAAGGTGGAGGAAAGGTAATGCATTATGCATTTAATATGGAGGTCGCTAGCCCACTGAGCTGACGTTACTCACATACATTAATAAAATTATGCATGGACCTTGCCCAGTTTTGTGGAGTGAAATTTCTCTTAGAAATATTATCAGATAAATTGCATGCTGCAAGATAAACTTCTGTAAAGGCTTTGTTTTGCACAAGAAAAAGGCTTTCAATTCTGCAGGGTGCAGAGTTCTGCTCATTGGTGAGGTTGCCACTGAAGTTGTTATTTGATTTTTGTTTACTTCTTTATTTTTCAGCCAAGGTGGAGGTACTTGTGCTTTTAATAGAGCACCTTTCTTTCTTCGCACTAATCTAAACAAATAAACGGAACTACTTTCTATGCAGCTGTTTCAAAACTAACAGGGATGTTAGTGTAACTCACTACAGGAGAGACATCATTTTCTTAGCTAAAGCGAGAGCTTGATTGGACAAGGAAATTTTATAGGAGTAAAGATCCAGAGAAAATTTAAATTATTTGTTCTTGGTCTGTTATTCTTGCTCTTCTTTCTCTTTCCTGGAAGGACAGCTAGATTGTCTTGGTAGCACTAAATTAACAACATAATGTAAGATTTCCTCTGCTGTCTACCCATTTTTCTAATCCACTAATCAGTGAGGGTAAATGCTATGATTAAATTATTTTCATTTTGTCTCTAAAGAAAAGAATTGTCAGTGGACTGAGCTGGAAGCATCCTGTATTTCTATTATAGAAAATATGAATGATAGTGTATCTCAAGGGATTTTTTCTCCCCCATTGAAACTTTCATGCACTTTTGAATCAGGAAGGACTGAGTCAAACCATTTCTGTTTCTCAGAAAACATCAGTTTGTCTGCTTACTAAACAAAGCAAAGAACATGTCGGTCCTTTTCTGCTTCCTTGTCTGGGGAGCAAAGTATAGTACAGATATAGTCAGCAAGGTATGCCACTAGGTCTAATTTGTACACTTATTCACAACAGAGCCAAGCAGTGATATTCACCTTATTCAGAACTAGTATGTATACCAAATGAAAATAGAAGTATTACCTTGGATGTCCAGATTTTCTAGTTCTGCATCCCCTTGCACAGGTCTGAACTCCCAACATTAGTGGGGTAAGCACATACTTATTGAAGAAAAGGGACAGCTGAAGGTCTGGGAAGCAATCTTTCACCTACCTTAACACTCCCACTTACAAATGCAACATGTCTGCAAATAGTTCTTTCAATTAAGAACAGCTTTAGCTTTATAAGACTGGACTGCTGCCATGCTAAACCCAGCATGGGATACACAGAACAGTACTCTGCTCTAACAAGGTACCAGCCTGCAAAAGCACCCTCTTGGCATACTTGTGGATCTAAAACAGTTATCACTCATCATAGCTGTCTCTTATGGCCAAAATTAGGCTAAGTATTTCTAATAGTAGTGAACTTATATATAAATCTGTATGAGTTCATACATGTGTATCTGTGTGTATGGTCAGAGAAAATATTGTAATAACAGTAAATCTTCTCTCTCAGGCAGGATAATCTTGGGGATTTTTAAAAATTTCCCAGCTTGTGTCTTTTAATTATTGTCAAACAATTGAGGAGCCGGTAGTTCCCAGTGGTGGAGTTTGTGAGTATTTGACAGCAACCACTTCCATTTTTACTGAGAAATTAACAAAGAATTCCTTCCGGAGCCTGGAGATGCCATTGCACCTTGGCAAATATTAAATCACAGAAAAGGTAATGTGCAGTAACCACCTTCACTGTATCAAATATTTCTCACATGTTTTTACCTTTATTCAAAAACATTATATATTTCAGTACCTAGGGCATTAAATTACTGTCTTAATTTTTTTCTTAATTTTTATATACTTGATATAGTATCTATTTTTAATTATCAGAAGTCTTATTTAATTCTGACCATTAAAAATTACATATGGAATTGTACGCATACTCATCTCCTACATGTGAGAAGATGCAATATTCTGTTAGCTGGAAATAGTCACTTAAAATGTTCAGTGCGTAAACACAAAAATGTTTTCCCTTATCAAAGATAATACAGAGGAAGAATGGTCTTGTGGTTAAAACGTTCAGTGCATAAATACAAAACACTGCTTCTCAACAAATATAATAAAGAAACCTTATGATTAAACCGAGGGAGGTAAGCCTTCGCAGCTGCATTCCTGGCTCTGCTAGAAACTTCTGATACGGCTTGTGGCAAGTTACGTGCAGAAGATTTTCAAGCAGACATGATACAGGTGCCATGCTGGGAACATGAGTGCTGTTATTTTCTAGAAACAGCATAGTCTGAGGAAATTTTCAACACCACTGTGCTGGATTTCTGAGTGTTCGTTGCTGTCTTGGCGCAGATAACACCTGTATGACGGTTCAGGGGCTATTGGGAATGTAGCAGGAAAACCCCTGCTGATAGATGTACATGTTCCTCTACAATGCTTAGGATCTTGGAGTGCTGAGGGAGCTGGGCTTGGTCTTTGTGGTCCCTGAGATAAAAAAGAAGTTCTATCCATAGTTGCTGAGCTAATGGCTTCACGTAACAACCATTTGCTATTGCCCTGACTGCAATAACTGCTCTCTGCCCTAGCCCTACTCAAGGAGCCCTTGCCTTCCACACACGTGTACACACAGCTTTCTCTTTGGTTCCAACGTGCCCTCAAACTACTTCATCACCCTCCCTTTTCCCTGACGAGGGGCAGCGTGTACCACTCCTGGATGCCAGATCTGCGGGGCAGGAGGCCACATGGGACAGTAACAGCTGAGCCCAGTTTCCTGGATTCCTCCTGCTTCCCTGCTCCTGATTTTCACAGGACTCATAGGAATTTAAAATAATTAGAGATACTGGGGGCAATGGAGAGGCAGAGAGACAGACCATCTTTTTTCCAGTCTCGATCCACACATCGAATTGCATTTACTTGATATGCTGTTTGTTTACAATTAATTGTATAGACCCTCCAAGCATGAATGTAGGTGGTCTTTGTTTCCAGGGCTGAACTCTCCCTCATGGTGTTCAGATTCGTGTGAAGTAAGAATAAAGAAAGGAGTAACTGATTAAACAGACAACTTGGGTGCCCTTCTGTTTCTTAAAAATGGAGTTTAAGTGGGGCATAAGCAGTGAAGTGGTCAAATGTTCAAACAAAGTGAGGTTTTTTTCTCATGTAGAAGCTACTTCTAACTTTTTAGAAAAGTGTAAAGGGAAAAAAGGTAGTTTCATGTCAGCTTAATCACTTCTAATCCCAAGCAAAGTTTTGGACAGTAATCTTGTACTGACATTGCTCAGTCAAACTTTAGGTCCCCAAATCCTTTACTGGATCTCGCGATAGATGTGCTCTTGGCTGTCCATGGTGTATGGCAATGGACTAGTCTCACCCCAAAGTGAAATTGGTACTGTTAGATATCTACAGTAGCTTCCTTCAGGGAGAGTGACCTGGCGTCAGGCTGCCTCCAGATTCACACACTGCTTATTGTATAGTTTGATTTGGCTTAACCTTTTTTTAAGTACAATGATTTGAGTGTTAATTACTTTGGACAAAAATAAACCTGAGTGTCCAGAGAAGAAAACTGAATATTTCAGTTAATTCTTCTTCTTTTTTTTTTTTATAGTAATTGGTTAACATCATACAGAGTTGCAGAGACATGTAGGACAAGACCTCAGAAATACATATGCAGGTGTTCCGCTCTCTCCCAGTGTGATTGCCCTTACTGGATGGGAGACAAATTATAAAAAATAGACAGTGCATTAGGAAAATGGTTGCTACAGCATATTTTGACATTGTCAATAAGAATGCCAGATGTTATTAAAAAAAATTAAAACTCCACAACATTGCAGCTTGATGAACATGAAACAGTACCAAGGGACAGCTACAGTAAGGCAACTTCAGGATTGTAATCTGCACACCAGTAGGAAAAGTAATGAGAAATAAGTTTGAATTTTTTTCAGAGAAGAGGAAACTTACTGAATAACTTTTGATAGGACCAAACTCTTCAAGAATTCACATAGCATGATTTTACCAAAAGAAAAAAAAAGGAGGGGGGTGTGTGTGGGGGTTTGTGTGTGTGGCGGGGGGGTGTGTTATATTAATTATTTTTTAGAACTGCTGAAAGATTTCACCTTTTTCATAGCAGTATGTCTCAGCTACTCCTTTTGGAATAACATTTGTCATTTCAAAGTTGACCTTAAAAAAGGTGGGGGGAAAAAAAAAAAAAGACAAAGGACTTTGAAACTGAACAACAAGTCAAAATATTGAATTTTAGACCAGATGACATTTTTGGGCAAATCCCAAATTACTCTTTTATTTCCCCAAAGGAAATCTGGTTTGGTTCGTTCAAACTAATTGGTTTTTCCTTCTTCTTTTTGGCAGTTTCATAAAGCAAAATTAATTTTTTTTCAGCTTTATTGTGGACCTTTTTGACAAGAGAGAAATCGAAAATACAGATCTGAATCTGGCATGGTGACTGTCACATTCATTTTTCTGCCTTAAGAATAACCAAAAGCTTTTACAATTGCTAATTTAAAACTGTAAACATCTCGTTAACTGTTGCTGTCATTTATCTAGGATAAAGCTAGTTATTTTTTTTATATTAATCAAGTATAGCCTAGAAATTAAACACCTGCTTTTTAAGTGTGTTCATCCATCTAACCCTTCCCATGATCTGGATGAGGGGATCAAGTGCACCCTCAGTAAGTTTGCAAACTACACCAAGTTGGACAGGAGTGTTGATCTGCCTGAGGGTAGGAAGGCTCTACAAAGGGATCTGGACAGGCGGGATGGATGGGCCAAGGCCAGCTGTGTGAGGTTCAACAAGGCCAAGCACCAGGTCCTGCACTTGGGTCACAACCCCATGCAATGCTACAGGCTTGGGGACGAGAGGCTGGAATGCTGCCTGGTGAAAGCACAAGTCCTATGATGAGGAGCTGAAGGATGACACAAAACTGGGAGGAGTGGCTGATACACCAGAAGGCTGTGCCACTGTACAGCAAGGCCTGGAAAAGCTGGAGAGTTGGACACAGAGAAGCACAATGAAGTTCAACAAGGGCAAGTGTAGGCTCCTGCACCTGGGAGGGAATAACCCCACGCACCAGTACAGGCTGGGGGTTGACCTGCTGTAACGCAGCTCTGCAGAGAGGGACCTGAGAGTGCTGGGAGACAATCAGTTGGCTATAAGACAGCAATATGGCCTTGGGGCCAAGAAGGCCAATGCTATCCTGAGCTGAATTAAAAAGAGCATGGCCAGCAGGTTGTGGGAGGTTATCCTCCCCCTCTACTCTGCCCCAGTAGCACCACATCTGGAGTCCTGTGTCCAGTTCTAGGCTCTGCAGTTTCGGAAAGACAGGGAACCATTGGAGAGAGTCCAGCAGAGGGCTATGAAGATGATCAAGAGAATGGACCACCTCTCTTATGAGGAAAGGCTGAGGGACCTGGGTCGGTTTAGCCTGCAGAAGAAAAGACCGAAAGAGGATCTTATCAATGCTTATAAATATCTTAAGGGTGGGTGTCAAGAGGATAGGGCCAGACTCATTTCAGTGGTGCCCAGCAACAAGACCAGGGGCAACAGGCACCAACTGGAATGCAGGAAATTCCATATCAACACAAAGAAAAACTTTGAGGGTGACAGAGCACTGGAAGAGGCTGCTCAGAGAGGCAGTGGAGTCTCCTTCTCTGGAGATATTCAAAACCCACCTGGATGCGTTCCTGTCCAACCAGCTCTATATGAACCTGTCTTGGGAGGGGGTTGGGCTAGATGGTCTCTGAAGGTCCCTTCCAACTCCCAGCGTTCTGTGATTCTGTGAACTGGGGTTGTTTATCCTGGAGGAGGCTCAGGGGAGATCTTATCACTCTCTGCAACTACCTGAAAGAAGGTTGTAGCAAGGTAGGTGTCAGTGTCTTCTCCCAAGCAACAAGCAATAGGACAAGAGGAAACAGCCTCAAATTGTAACAGAGAAGGTTTAGATTGCATATTAGGAAAAAATTCTTCACCAAAAGGGTTGGAAGGGTTGTGAATGCTTCACTTTCCCAGGGAAGTGGTTGACTCACTGTCCCTGTAGGTATTTGAGACATGTAGATGTGTTGCTTAGGGACATGGTTTCGTGGTGGATTTAGCAGTACTGGGTTAACTATTTGACCTGATGATTTTAAAGGTCTTTTCCAACCTAAACAATTCTATGATTCTATGATACCAATTAAAATTACTATAGGAAATACTGCATGTTTGAACAGGCAGATTAAGATATGCTGAACACAACTTTTTCCTAATCGTTGAATGTGCTTTCTAATAAAACCAAATCTTTAGCAATTCTTATAACCTCACCATGATTAGGCAGAAACACTGCAAAAGAGCAGTTTTAGAGATTTGTTTACAGACAGTTTCTTTCCATTCTACATGCATAGTTTTATCCCTAAAGCAATATTTTCCCTATATAGGTTATATACTCTATCATATAACCTGTACCTCATGGTCTATCCCTAGGTTAATATCACACAGGTCACGTGACATGTCTGAATCATGCTGCTGAAGATTAGCTTTGAAAACATTTAAGAGAAGATGCTTCTGTTTAGGAGTACCTGAGTGCAAAAACGTCTCTGTTGGGTACATTTCAACATTTCATACATAGAAGCACTCCAAGGTTAATTTCTTTGATTACTGCATTAACCAGAAACGTGACTTTTCTTACATTTAAGCAAACTTCTTATATACTCGTTCCATTTTTATATCCAGGGCCCAAATACTCTATCATCTGTCACAGAAATTTACAGAGATTTAGCGAGCTGTCTCAAAGGTATAAATAGTTTTTGTTTTATACCTGTTATTACAAAGCCCTTGCCATACACAACAAATATCATAGTGTAGTTAACAAAGACTGTCTTAAGCTGATAAAAGTACAAGAAATTCCTTGTTAATACTGGAACTGTCATTCTGTCAGCTTGATGAATCTAAACTTCAGATCTAATTCTAAAAAAATGTGTATTTAGTTATTTTTCATACAATCCAATGGATTTCTTCACAGTATTAAAACTTCACTAAACAACAAAGTACTGCTAAAATTAATTTTATTAATTAAGACTCAATAAATTCTACATAGTAAATGGTGTTCCTTGTAGAGTATTAATCCATATATAGGGCATTTAAGTGTCTTACTCTTTACAACCACTCTGCGACCTTAAGGGTAGGCACTAGATCCTCCAGGTCTTCCTGTCTGCATACTTTCTGTGCCTCAGAGGGTTACCACAGTATTGTATTGATCAATGAGATGTGCTGAGATTTTTTTCAGAGATGTCAGGAGGTAGTATTACTGTCTCCATGTCATTATAGTGGAGCTAACTGTCTTGTGTGAGATTGACCCAATAACTTCATTGTAGGTTGCTTATAAATGGGCAATGACTAACTAGGTTTTCCAGGATCCAGCAAGGTTTACTTATCCATTTAGAACTTAAGCATTAAGTTTCACATCAATGTCTGTCATTTTCAAAGAAGAATGTCAAAGATTAACAGAAAATAATATGCTGTACTATATGGCTTGACAACAGGTTAAGGAGTAGCAATGGATAAACATAAAAAAATCAGCATCATTCATTGGTTTAACATTCAGAGGTGAAATCTTGAATATGCTATATTTAGGGATAAATCTTTTACAGACTACAGTGAAAGAGGGCCTCCTTGAAGTAAACGGTCTCTTTGACTGCCCAATTGAAGGTAGAAACTTATGAGAAGATTTTTCAGTTTATCAGCCCTTGCCTTGTGTATTGGTTTCCAGGCAGTGGCATATTCCCAAAAAACAGGCCAGGAATGGGCATGGCACAAAACCCAAGGTGATGAACTCCGCTAGACTTGTGCTGGAGAAGTAAGAGAGATCTGAGAGTTCAGAAGCAATGAGTAGGATAGGCACAAAAAGCCAGTTATTCTATGTGAGATGAAGTTGACAAGCAATCTTGGTTGAGGATATGACAGAGAAAAAAGAGAGTAACTGCAAGAAACAAAATATTTTAGATCACTTCCCTTTTCCTTAGCTTTGAAGGGCTGGATCTTCAATTAAAAAGATTGGAAATCTCAGTTAGATTAACTTGTCTTTCTGTGATTGTGGTATAGTTGGATAGTCTCTGGTAACTGATGAATATGTGGCTTGTGGTAGGGTAGGTGGCTAGAAAACTTCTGTGTCCGTATCTCCTAAACCAAGGAGACCCTTCTACATAAAATGATTATTTCCTAGTTGTGCTTAGATTAGACTAAGGAAATAGTTTGTGTGTAAGGTCATGTAACACTTCAGTGAGTAGCTACAGATGAAGAAATGGAAAAGCTTAGTTTAAACCTAGAATTCTGTCACAGTAATTAAAGAAACTGTGAAACGCAGATAGTTCAAAGCTGATGAAAATGTTATATGACATGGAGCTCACTTATTTGTGTCTGTAAAGGACTACAAAAATAGCACATAAACAAGTTGTTTAACCTGTCCCAGATATATTAATTGGATATTTATAATGTTTTGGGAATCTTTTGTGATTTTATTTATGTAAAACTTTTACTGGAGTGATTTAAAACATTCCCTTC
>NW_010263828.1:27477-37117 GCF_000690775.1 Eurypyga helias
TCCCTTTCCCTTTCCCTTTCCCTTTCCCTTTCCCTTTCCCTTTCCCTTTCCCTTTCCCTTTCCCTTTCCCTTTCCCTTTCCCTTTCCCTTTCCCTTTCCCTTTCCCTTTCCCTTTCCCTTTCCCTTTCCCTTTCCCTTTCCCTTTCCCTTTCCCTTTCCCTTTACCTTTCCCTTTCCCTTTCCTTCCCAGCAGGTGCAGATTTAAGAAAAAAAGGCTAAATGAGCAAGTGAAGTGAAGAGATCAATACCAAAGAATTCAATTAAATTTCCCTCACAGGCGGTTTGCTCCAAATCTCATTGAAGTCAAGAGAAAGATTCCCACTGACTTCAGTGGGGTTTTGATGTGACCCAGGGGACACAGCCAGAGAGGCCCCACCAGTGTTTCGCTGACTTAGACCCCTTACTCTGAGTCACCTTCTTTTTCTTTTTTTCTTCTTCTTTTTTTTTTTTTTTTTTTTCCTGCAAGACCCCGTTTTTTTCTTTTCTTAGACTTGCACTTCGGGTCTGCAGAAAGTCTCTGTGCCCTGAATCTCTTCCAGTGATTAAAATCCTCTCAGATTTTCTCAGTAGTGCTGGACAAACAGTGCAAAAAGATTTCTTAATCACCGTCCTTGTTTCCAATGCATCGTGGTCTGTTCCAGCCCCAAACAAGATTCCCTAGTTTATGCAAAATGTGCTGGCTTTATTTTTATTAAGGGCATGCTTTATTAATCTTAATAAATCAGTTTGTCGCTTGCTTTCTGACTGCCTCTCAAGTAAAACGGGGATTGACTGTGCGGTAACACTGTTTATGTCATGCCTGAATAGTTTAAGGTGAGGCTTTGAGTAGTTTTATTGCTTTTGTTTATATAGGTAAACCCAATCTGTGCGTTTGAAATGATTGATGAAGTGCAGTCCCACTTGGAGTGTTTGTCATCATTCATGTGCTGAAGTGACATTTCTTTATGTATTTTGGCATAAACATATGCAACTACTGGCAAAGCATTTGACCCTGGAGTCTGACTATTTGTCATTCTAATCTTTTTTTTCTACCCCAAAGTCAGGCAAGTTACTGTATATTCTACCTGCATTCATCTTGCTAATTATTCAAGAGACAGTAAAACAGTCCTGTGGCTGGAATTGCATAAGTTGCTAAATGTGCATTCTTCTTCTCACAAGTTAGGTACTTTGCTGCAATATAAATAAAGTTGGGTTGTGTGTAAATGTCAAGAGCAACAGCCATATTGAGATACAGTAGCTTCTCAGTAAACACTGAAGCCTATTTTTGTCAATAGAACAAGGTAAAACACTATGCATGGAATTTAGAAAATTGAATGTGAGCAGAGATTAAGTAAAATACATTAAATATATCTTGGAATATAATTTTCCAATAACACAGTTACAATGAAAAGCAAGTAACCAATAATTCACATTATGTGGACAGAGATAAATGAATGGTGCCTTAACCTCCAGGCTCAGGGTTCAGACTGTGTGTTGTCTTGTTGGAAAACAGCTGATTATTTATTGGTGAAAATGTCAGAAAAAAAATTAAACTGTAAAGTAATTTTCCCTGGAAAGCAATCACATGTCATTTATAAAATATATCAACTTTTTTAAACCAAGAGTCATAAAAATGTAATGCCTCCTCAAAACTTACTCATTTAAATAAAAATTCTGAATATCACATATGTATCTACAGTAACTGAGGCAGATCTAAATATTTGGATATGGAAAGCAAATGATGAAAGTGATTGATAGAAAATCAGTCCAAATCCTTAGATCAAAGAATATGTGTCCTGAAATGACATATTGAAATGGCTTTCATTCTAAACTTGGATAATGCTTCCTAAATTTGCACTAACAAGATATAAAATTGTGATATAAGTAGTAATAAATAGTGATGCAAGTAGTGGTATAAGTATGAAATCTGATGGGTTTGCCCCAAATTTCCCCACATTCATATTCAAAGAAGCACCATAGAAATTCTTCAGAAATACGGCGTGCTGATGAAAGTTTAAGTCTTGGTTTCAAATGTTTACCTGGAAGGACAGAAGACAAAGGAAAACTAGGCAGGATACTCAGCCGCACATGAGAGGATATGAGATATCTGAGCATAGGAGGGTCCGTATCTAGAGGTGACTTGGTCCTGGAGCAGGTGAGGAGCACTCTAGTTACCACCGACAGGCTAAGAGTTGGTCCGTTCGCCCTCATATAAACACCTCCTGTTGCTTGGGACCTACAACAGTCTCCAGACGGAAGGGAGCTGTAGTACTTGAGTTCAGGGGTCAGCCACAGGGCATGTGGTCTATCTGCCACCCTTGAACGTGTCTCACACACCATAAAACACCTCAGATGGCACGAGGTATTCATGTGTGTGCAGCCAGGTATTTAGAGCTACATCCATTCTCCATGCTCTGAGACTAATAACCATGTCCATCTGCATTTCCCTTCTCCTCTTTTATCTATATAAAGATAGCTTTATATGTTTTTTCTTTTTCCACTTGTCAAGGACTTTGATTCCCTCATAGTTTTCTCTATTAAAATTTTACTATGTTTCACTCACAATGTTAAATAGAATCTATTTCGAGCATTTTTCAAGTACCAAAAAACAGACAAAGGTTACCATCATGTTCACAGAAATAGTTTTATTCTCCTTCTCCCCCTCAAAATAAAACTGGCATAAAAAGGGAGAAAAGATGAGAAATGGTTTGGATTTTTTTCATGGAGAATACTTGCCCTTTCAATGACGATACATTTCTTTGTACTTTTTGTTATAGGAAATGACATATAGTTGGAAAAATCTCTGAGAAACGCTTCTCATTATCAAATCATTCTATGCAGTAAATGTCTCATGGCACTGCTAAAAACCATGATCCAAACTAACCATTTCTGTAAAGGAGGATCAGCAAACAATGTGTTGCAGGTGCACTGTTGTCTAACCTCCGGCTTTTTTTCTGGAATAGAGCTCATGTAAAGGATACTTCAAAATATTTGTGGGCTGAGGAGGAAAGATGGGGTTACTTGTCAGGCTCGTCTCTATTTCTGTCTGGCATTTTTTTCAAGTTTGACTCCTTCTGGGATGTCGCTGTTTCAGAATAGGTGATAATATGTTGCATTAGATATGCAACAAGTCATGTGTAAAGCAAATACAGTACCACTTTAAGTGAATGTCTCTCTTGATAAAAGAATGTATTTCAATTACATTAATCCATTAATGGTTCATTTCCTCAGATAATTGGCTACTTACGTGCATCTTTATTTGCATCCACTAAATACATAGCCTATAGTTACCAGTATCTATGTTAAGGCTAATCATTTCATCCTAGGTTTGCACTTCCAAGCTAGGACCAGTTAAATCAACAAAACTTCAATGAATAGATTGACAAAAAAAACCAAAAACAACAACAAAAAATTGTTCATTGATTGATTTCCTGCCTTGCAGTTACAGCTTATAGCTAATTCTGTAGGCTTTTGAATTCCTCTTTAAGAACAGTATGTAAATAAACGTTAATGTCTCATTTTGCTACTGCATTAAAAGTGCAACCCTAAATATAATTTCTCATTAGTATTTTCTCTTGGTTAATACATGTTGAATCTAACAAAATTTCTTGTTTTGTTGTTTAGATACTGATTTTTGTACCTGTTACTAGGAAAAATGTATTTTTTATATTATACAGAATCGCAGAATTCCAGGGGTTGGAAGGCACCTTTGGAGATCATCTAATACACCACACACCCTCGACCAAAGCAGGTTCAAGTAGAGCAGGCTGAACAGGAACACATCCAGGTGGGTATTGAATATCTCCAGAGAAGGAGACTCCACAACCTCTCTGGCAGCTTCTTCCAGTGCTCTGGCATCCTCAAAGTGAAGAAGTTTTTCCTCATGTTGTGATGGAATTTCCTGGATTCCAGGAATATATATAATTATCAGATTGATAAATAGGAATATAAATATTAGATTTATTCCATTCCAAGAAAGATCTCTCACATTCAGTCTTTCACAGATGTATGATCTGGTATATTAAAAATAAACTCCAGGTCTCACCTTTCAGAAATTGTGGTAAAGTTTGAAATCAGACTCTAAGTTTTGACCTATTTATAGTTTTCAAAATTTGGTTTATATGTGTCTATCAGTTGCTGAGTACAACACATAGATGCACTGATAATTGTTGATTGATTATCCCTTAACAAAAAGTTAATTATTCAAAAACATCTGAATAAATAAAGGGGGAAAATATCTCGTATTTTGCAAGACAAGAATCCCCAAATTTCCTCCTCTTCTCTCTTTCTCTTTTTTCTTCCATCTCATTTATACCTTTATTTTAGTTTATTTTTCGTCCTTTGGCAGAGTTGTCAACTGTCTCAAATATTGATGAGGCCTCCTGAAATTTTGGGAGTATCTTTCTTCAGAAGCTCCACGGATGTCACAGTGTCCACAATCCCAGAGGTGCTATTCTCCATCTTCTAAAAGTGCAATAAAAAGGTCAGGGTATATTTCTCTTTCTCACACTAAGATATGCACTATGCGTTGAATGTAGAATTGAGCCTTCCCTGTTAAAACTGAAAATCTTAATTCTTCACTAAAAAAAAAAAAATCTGCAGAATACTTTAGTATTTGGGTTTTGTTGATGGCTTGTTCACAAAATGCAAACAATCTAAGCTCTGGAGTGTTTCAGGTCTTAGTGAACTGCAGGGAAGAAATTAAAGTAAGTCCTGCAACTCGTACTGTGGAGGCCATCAAATCAGACAATCACAGTTACCCCCTCTGGCTTTAGAAATCCGTGGAGTGCCAAGTGCTCCAGTGCACAGTAGCCTCTTGTAGGAGTTCAGATTCAATGGCTGCTTCTTGTTTCAGGCACCGACTCACTTCTGAAGAATGAAAGGTCTACTAAGGTATACTTTCTGCTGTGAGACAAAGAGAAGAGATGCAACATTTGATCTCAAAATTTCTGCCTGCCCAGAAAAATGGAACTGCTGATGACAATTGAATCTCTCTTCCTGAGTATATAATGTTTTTCTTGCACAGTTACATGAACCTAATAACCATATCAATCAGGGTTCTTGAAAGTAAAGCAATATATTCTACTGAAGTGTATGAGGAGATGTTGAGGTTAAGAATATGTTCGAATTTCTGGATGGATGACAAGGTTGTTTTTGTTTCAAAGGTAACAGGGAATATGAAGAAGATGAGAAAAGCTAGGCAAACTATACCAAGAGCAGGAACTGAAGTTTGCGAAGAGAGGGAAAAACCACTTACGTGGAAGACCTTATATTTCAAGTGCTCCTGGATTTACACATACATAGATAAATTGTTGTGGTTTAACCTCAGCTGAGGAACGGTTTAGGCAAAGACAGTCAGATGTGGGCAGAGGGAAGTGCTTTTAGATGTGGCAGTATAGACAAGGACTGAGACAGTCTTGTACTTACTGTACCCCTGGTTTAACACTGGGAAATAATGAACCAGAGTAAAGTATCTACTTCAGATCAATCACATGAGAAAATAATCCTCCTTCCCCAAACATGAGGCTATTAGGTGAATTTCTCTCAGTTTTCCTCAAAAGTTCCAGACGTGATATTATCTTCCGGTAGAAACTTTCAGACACATCAAAAATATTTGTGTTGAATAGTAAATCCATTGTAGTTTCAAATGAGATCTCTGCATTAAAACACTTTAGTCATTTTTTTATTAAACCAAGTACAAAACAAGTAATCTGTTTTGTTTATATAAAGGTGTATACTTGTGTTTGAAATTTTAAAAGACAAAAACAAACACACCAATACTTTGTATCTGTTGACAGGTTGTGTTTCTTGCCAACCCCTCCCAACCTCTAATCTGAGCAGAGCTGATTATCTTCATATAGTGGTCAGTGGCTATATCTGCATTAGCGAGTAATTCAGCACAGCAGGAGTAGATCATAAGGCCAAAGGTGGTGGTGATGAGATCCTCGCAGTTGTACACATTCCAGGAGCTGTTCTTCGCACAAGATTTAGCTGTGTCCCCTGGACTGAACATCCCATGCATGCATATAGTTTAATGGTGTCCAGAGAAGCAACCCCTGATGTTTCTGTGAGTGACTGGATCATGCTTTGTGCACACTTGAGTTGTCCAAAAGGAATCCAGCTCATTCATCAAAATGACTCTGAAGCAAAGCAACCTTCACTAAGTGGAGATATTCAGGAGTTTTATTTCAAAACTAGATTACTGCTCGAACCAAAACATTAATGCAGACAAAACCTGCATGACTTTATGGAGAAGCTGAATATTTGAGAATGTGAGTGTGAATCTTGAATTAAACATTAGCCCTAAACACAATTCAAAACTTCCTTTATTTCAAAGTGTACATAAGGAATTAGAATGTATTTTTAAAACTTTAAAGAAGCAACAAAATGTTCAGCACCCTGCATACAAAGTGTTTGTTGGAGATTAATAAAATATTTGGCAAGCATCAAAAAACATTGAAAATTTGTCTGTGTTATCTAACTCATTTTTAATGAAAATTTACAGTGTTTCTAAAGGGGGAATTTGCTATCCTCTGACAGGTGTTAAGAGGGCAGTGACTTTTCATAACATTTTTTTCTGAGGTTGGGTAAGACTTTCCTACGTTTTGAGATCAGGTTCGCTTTGAAAAAGCATGCATAAGTTTAAATGTGTGTTTGGAATTCCAGAAACCCATCCACCCTGTGCTGCTTGTAGTCTGGACAGAGACAATTTCCTTCAGAGTAGCTAGTATGTGGGTGTGTTTTGGCTTTGTGCAAGGATGTGTTTTGGATTTGTGCTGAGAGGAATATTGATAACTAATTTTTTAGTTGTTCTTCAGGAATGTTTATACAAAGTCAAGGAATTTTTCAGTTTCTGATACTGCACGTGCATTCCCTGCTTCTTTTTCTACAAGAAGCTGGGAGGGGACACGCCCTGGACAGCTGACCCAAACTGACCAAAGGAACATTTCATGCCATCAGATGTTGTGCTCAGTATATAACTCGCGACAGTTGGCCAGGAGGGGAAATCGTTGTTTGGGAACTGTTTGAGTGCCAGTCAGCTGCTGTTGAGCAGTTGCATCATGTTGTTTTCCTTCATTTTTTCCTTTTTTTTGCACTATTACATATTATTTCATTATTACTAGTAGTAGTATTTTCATTACATAATATTATTAGTATTAGTGTTATTAGTATAATTATTTTATTTCACTTACTTTCAGTTACTGAAATGTTCTTATCTCAACCCACAAGTTCTCTTTATCTTCTTTCTCCAGTTCTCTCCCCCATCCTACTTGGGGGTGGGTGGGAGGTGAGCAAGTGGCTGTGTGGTATTTGGTTGCTCACTGAGTCTAAACAAGACACACTCCAAACTACACACCTCTTTCTCCCCCCATCCAAATGAGCTCATGCCTTTTACTTCTTCTCCAGCAGTCCTAATTTTATAGTACACCTCATGTCATCTATGGAGGCATTGTGTAGGTTGATTACCTTACCAGATCATCAATAACTGGACAGATTACCATTTTTCGGCCTAATTCTTTTCAGTAAGTCTGACACCTCTCTCTCCGGACCCTCTTTTCTCTCCTCTAACACAAATCTGCATGTTGGCATTTTCTTCTTATCCTACTCATAATTACTCCTCTGAGTCTTACTATCATCCCTTTCAGGCTTTAAAGTGGCCTGGGACCCAATATCATGTGCTGAAATTACTTTTTCAGACAAGACTGCAGAAAGAAATGTCTAAACATTTTAAATCAGAAAAATTAACCTGATCTAAACCAAACTTTAATGTTGTTCAATATGTTTAGAGGATAGAAGGCAAATTGTCTGATACTTTCCAGACACAGAACAGAAGTCCATTAATATTCCTGATTCCATTCAAAAAGCTGCTGGAAACCTCAGCTCAGAGCCTGAACTGGAAACAAAAAAACCTTTAAGCTCCTGAATAGAAGCGGAAATGTTGGAATTTTTTCCCTCCTAGTGGAAACAAGGATCTTCTTGGACTTTTATTTGGTATCTGGAAAAGAAAAATCTGTCTTCTAAGTGCTTTGAAGTAAGAATGTGTTGGGTTTTTCAAAGTGTTTCGGAGTTTTAGGGAAGGGAACTTCTTGCAATCTGTTAGCAACTTTCATTAGCTTTTTACAGTGAAAATTAAAAACTCCTTGTCTGATCCCTAACCATTTTAAAGCATTGTTTCCTTTTGGCAGCTGCACATAGCTGAATTCAGACCCTTTTATGTTCATCTCTTACATTTCTTATATTCAAATGACACAAGTTCACTAACGTTATTAAAAAAACCTAACCAATCCTTAAGAACACAGAGTTGTCTTATAGTTGTCATTTAATGTCACAATTGTATTTCCTTGAAGGCTACCATAGGGCTCCTTATTCATGTCAGTCTTCCGTGTTCATGAGTGGTGACCTGACTCTTGTGTAGGCTAGTGCACCATTGACTGTTTTTTCTAACAGAAGACACTAAACTAGGTTATATATAGCATCCACTAACAGTGTATAGTGGTACATTTTTCTTCTGAGAGACTTGTGTTTGAACACAGGAACTGGTGTTTTGCAGTCTGTATCTTTCTTCAAAAGCCTAGGTAAGTTTTGTATTAACAGGTTCTTCCTACCAACCTCTCTACTTAATATTCTGTTAGCAGATGCTCAAAAGTGGTTATCACTCTTGTATTGCCTGTACTAGAAATCACATAATAAAATTCTAAAATCTGAGTATCAGAATCTTTATTCTGACACTTACCTATTTCATATTTTCCTGGAATAAATCAGACATCATCTTCTGCTTAGGCCTTCTAGCACAACAGTACAACATTTGAGTGGTTCAGAAATGTTTCTGTTTAAATTCTCCCCTGCCAAAAGAATCCCACCTGCGCACAAACACAAATGCACATGAACCCTCACACACCATTTAGAAGATCTGAATGCAGCTTAAGCACACCTTAGGGTATAAGACCAGGTTTTTTCAGAGTATGGCACTATCAGTGTTTCCTTCAGTGATGTAATAGCAAACAATTGAACTGTTTAAAGACATACTTCTGTGTTGCCCAGAGAAGGGTGTGAAGGCTCTGTGAAAGTTTTTGAGACCTGACAGGGCACAGCCCTGAGCAATGCAGTCTGTTCTTGGAGCTGATGCTGCTGTGAGCAGGAGGATGGATTAGAGACCTTACCTGTCTTTCTACATCTTTCATTTGTCACAGAAGGGTGGTTTCACTTCATTTAAAATGGTGTGAATGCCCTAGGGCACCCAGTTTGCCAAAACTGCACATATGGAGCAACTGGAATCTCCTGCTGTGTGCTAGCCCTAACCCAAACAGTCTGCCAAACCACTAGCCCTCATTTTCTCCATGAGGTTTCTTTCCACTTACCTCAAAGGATCTACCTCATTTCATCCCTCCTGGATTACTGCAACTGGTGCTGTGAGCAAAGCCAGGAGGGGAGAAGGGAAACCCTGTAGCCAAGGAGACAGGTTATGACTTATCACTTGCCTGGAAGGTACTACCACTGTTAGGTAAGGGTTGCCTGTGTGAAAACTTACCCTACAGCTCAGAAAACAGAGTTAGAGAGGTCTTGGGAACTTTTAATAAATACTATTTGTTTAGCCATTACTGTAATACTCAGTAAATACCTTCTTTTGCATTTGTGTTTGGTTTTATTTATATGTTCTATT
>NW_010263829.1:0-14901 GCF_000690775.1 Eurypyga helias
AGTAAATAGTTCTTCTCTCAATTTTCCTTGAGCTTCCTTGTCTTTTTCCCCTCCACTGGAGGAGGGGAGGGGGGATTTGTGAGAGCGGCCTCATGGTATTTTGCTAGCCGGAATTAAACCACGACAAGGATTTTACAAGCGTTTGCTGGCAGCACAGTTTCCTGATTCATGAAGAGGCACAATGAAGAAAAAAAGCCTCAAAACTTTTTATGAAAAGCACTGTTCTACCCATGCCACACCTCCATTCTCCCAGATGCTAGCTGCTTTTGTCTGGAACCAAAAATCAACAAAGCCTAAAACCTACAGTCTGAAACATAAGCCGTGACATTTCTGTCCAAGCAGTTATCAACATGATAGCTACAAGGAAGTGAAAACATAGCATTATAACCAAAAGACTGGTCAGCATCCTGAACCAAAGGTGCTGTCAGCTCAGTTTAGAGTCGAGATCATTGAACAGCAACTTCAGGTGTCAGCAGAGAGGTCACTGAAGTACAGTGCAACTTCTGGGGGACCATCTTCAAACCCACTGAAGGTCATATACACAGAGAGCTTTTCAGGAATTACATCCCATGGGTTTAGCAGAGAATTTGGCAGTATTTAGCAAAATTGTGCAAATTTTGAGAAGGCCTCGGACTAAACAGATCTTGTACAGCTACTCACAACTAAGGCATGCAACAACAGCTTTACTCCGGTGGAGCCAGGATTACTACTCCTTTACCTGAGTATCAACTTAAACCCCAAATTTTAAAAACAGTATTTGAAGGCTATTTACATATCAGCATGTTATGGCTCCTAATACTCCAGGCATGTACTGTTTTAAGATTTTTGAAGACAATCTGTGACATAATTAAGGTGAATTTACTGTATCATTAAAAAGAAAATTATTATTGTTCTTTTGGAGAGTCGGCTTTTTTGCTTTCTCTCTGATTTAAAAATCCTTCCGCCAAGTTAAAAAAAGCCCTTTTAATTTCTTACAACTTTAGAAAACAGCGAGTTTTTGTGTTTCGCATTTAGGGTTTTTTTTAAACTGTGAAAAGTCTGAGTGTTAACTGATCTAGATTTGACTGGGTACTCACTCTGTCGCACAGCTCTTCAAACGTGAAGTCTGCAATGGTTCCACACGCTTTATTCAGCCTCAGCTCTCTGCCTTGCACTTTTAGAATCCTTGGTCTAGTTACTATGGGAACATGAACAAAGACTCAATCTTCTCTGGATAATTACTATAAAATTCATCTCTTACAGATAGGAAATGCATAGCTTGATGAATAATAGCACATGATTCAACACATAAATTAGACAAAATGCTGATACAATGACTGCCACTTGAGTGTGGCATCAACCCATATACAGCAATGGAACTTATTAATTGGTCAGTGGAGATTGGGCATTGTGTTCTAAATGTATTCTCTTTCAAGAGAAATTAACTTACGTACAATCATTTTGTTTCTGAGCCAGCTCATCAAACAACTTATCCATGACAGCCTCCACATCAGCTTCACTTGTGCTACAGTGAAAAGAATAATAGAATATGAAATTAATAACACTTGAAGCCAACATCAAACAGCTGCCTGAGCCTGCTTAGCTTTTTGCCCATAAAAAAAAACCAAAACCCACAGAGAACAGGATGTTATGCTCTAAATACAAACATTAGATTTAGAATACACTTAAAAGTAGAGAATATTAACTCTCAGGTAGATGATTCTGCCTTATTTGCATACACTGAAAGACTTCTGTGTTTTGAGCTGTTTCCAGTAATGAGGCAATACAGGCTGAGCAGATCCATTAACACTATGTGTACACAATGAGAAAAAAGGCTTCTGGCTCTATCTTGCATGCAAAATAAGAGCAAATAGACAAGGCAAGGCAGTCAAGCACCTAAAGAAGTAGCCTTTGAAATTTCTGAGAGGGGACTTTGTGAAATTAAATATTGGAGCAGCTTTTCGGGGGGAGGGGGGGGCAGAATCAAGTCAACTGTTTGTATTGATCAAACAATTTGCAAACTTAAAATATGAAATTCAAAATACCAGCATGATCTCTGCATTAGTCATTTTATCAGTTTACCCCCTCTGTCCCAAATACTATTGGGGAAAAGATCAACCACAGACAGTGAAAATGCAAAATAACTGTGCTGAGAGCTGAATTAAAGTTTATGTTCATCTTCTGTGCCACAAGAATTATAAAGCAGTCGTATTAGAGAATATTTTTGATCACTGAAAGCGTTAGAGGGCCAACCCTTCTGTGATTAGTTCTTAAAAATAGATAGACAATATCTAGCTGAGTGTGAAAGTTGAGCACAGTAAACTAATGCCACAATAGACAAACTAGAACTAGGATGCATAATGCTTCACTGAAGTTTGTAGAGTCTCATTTAGCGTGAAAAGTCTACTTGCACAGATCGTGGATGCACTCAAGTCGCATTGCTTCACACAGTTCTAGACGTCCTCTAAATGACAAGTGATGATCAGCATGTTATACAATTACTTTCCTGTTCATTAGGCCTCAAGGACCTTAAAAATGTTAACAGCAGAACTGAAATAACTACTTTTTAGCTCAAGCTTAACAACTGCAAACCTTGCAGATACAAAGAATTGGGGGGAAAAAAAAAACATTTGCCTTTTCAAATACTTCAAGAAACCTTTTCTGCATAGGAGACTGCATAAAATTGTAACTTCAAAAAAAAAAAGTAGTTTCTCTCAACATTGATATTTGTGTACTGCTTTCCCCTGACAAAGCGATACATGAAGAGACCAAACCAGAAAAAAAAAAAAGTGCCACAAAAGCAGGAAAAGGAGTGCCTGCATATCAGAGTGTATGCACACATGTATGAATGTAACTATCAAGAGCTTTGATGTAAAGGCTACAAGAAGAAACCGCCAAATATGATGCCTAGGTGGATATTTGCACCTAACTGCCAAGAAAGTTTGTTTTGAAAATACACACCTGAGACTGAGATCAAGGAAGTTGCTTTGATCAGGAATCTTGTAATTGTGTTACACTCATGGCTTTCAGATGAGTACTGAACACCTTTAAGCAACCCTCAGTGTGTATTTTAAGTGAAGAAAAGACTACAGAAATTATGAACCATGTAGAGGACTTTTAAAAAACGTGACGATGATGATGATGATATTACCAATAAGAGGGGAATGTAAACATGTCAGACAAGAACATTTTCTTTTGGGGGCAAGCTGAATAGCTAAATTCCAAAAACCTGTAGCAAAACACTGTATAGTAACTAATTTTAAAACAAACCAAAAAATCCCCTCATACTAAGCTAGTTCTGCAGGGTTGAAAGCTCCAATGAACAAGTTTGAATAGAAGAATGAATGAGATTCCCTCAAAAAAGAAAGGATGATGAAATAAGTTTCTTATTTCCACTGGCAGCTATGGGATTTTTTTTTTTTTTTTTTCCACACACACTGCTCCCTAGGGATTCACACAAGTCCTAGAGGTAACCAACATCCTTCCAATGGAAGAAGGCGAGACAGACTTCTCACCAAACTGTCGTTCACTTGACCACAAGAACACCATGACAACTCTGCCGGGTACTACCCCTGGGACACGTTCTTATTTCTTCTCCCCTGAGTGCTGGTGCCATAGGCAGCGTGTTTTGCCTAGTACCTGCTAGAAACCACCTACATGCTCTTCCTTTGTTCAGAGCATGCACAGTGGGAAGAGAATACGGTAGGTGCTCTGCACAACGCTCAAAACAGAAAGTCACAGAGTGCAGTGGCACAATAAGCAGAGCCATAAGCAGCCACAGCTACACAGACATCGGAACAAGAGCCACGATGATCAACGCCGAGATAACAGTGGCAGCTTCAAACAATGCTTCCTAGCAGACACCACAAAACTTAAAGAAAGTGGAGTCAGGCTAGAATATAGAATTACTTTGCTTGAGTTCATACAGCCACACTTGGTTTGAAGATAGAGAACCTGCACTTGACCTGTTTACCGTATGTAAAATTTTGTCATTTCCTTCCAGAAGCATAAAGACTTACCCTTTGTAATTCTACTAAGTAGTTCTCCTGCCTCCAGACAAACTACGATTTCTAACTTCACTATAAAGTGATATGGACGTATTTAGTTTCAAAGATCTGTCACATTGATTAAAATACTGCACCTTTCTTCATGGAAACACAACATCTAAAACAATACTGTATGTTGTGTTGAAAGATACAATGGTTATAAATCTCATTTTAAGCTATTGTCTGCCTTGCTCAGGTTGTCATCAATTTAATAATACTGAAAGAGCAAATATGAGATAGAAAAACGTCTGCAATGCCAAGGTTTCAAAGTGTTTAAAAAGAAAGAGAGGATGTTTCTACTAGGCAGATATATGCTGCAACCATAAGCACACATGTGAATGTATTTTTAAATATATTTATTTGCAAATATAGAATAAAGTGCTAAAGAAATTTCGCCACGATAAACAGAAACAATCTGTCAAAACAGGAGGGTGTTGGGGTTTTTTTAATCCACAGCACTGGAAACACCCAACATTAAATGAATCCTTGTCATTGGATTTCTATAAATACTTAATTACTTAAATACAATAAGGATGTTCTTCTATTATAAGAGAATTGTGCAATCTCTTACAAGAGGATATTCATTTCTTTCTAACCATCTGTCACTTCAGTTCTCCAAACACCACACCTCCCCAAAAAATCTAATTAGTTTTTATTCAGTCACACATTATAAATGATGCTAGTGTGGATACTGAAAATGTAGTTTAATGAAGTTAATATCAAGGCATAATGGAAGGCGGTTTGCTGAACAAAATGGACCAGAAAGCAAAGAAAGGAAAAGTCACACCCTGCTAATTCTACTATACATTTTTCATTTCCCATTGAGTAGGAAATTATTGGCTAATAAGAAGGAAAAAAGAGGACAAATACCACATCAAAGATAAACTTACAGGTAGTAAAGTTTTCCAGCAGCAGGAAGCACTCGTTTTCTGTAGTCTATTCCAGAATCAAGCTGGACTGTGCTGCAGTATTTCTACAGAGACAAAAAAAGAAAGCTTTCTTCAAGCCAAAGCTGTATTTATTACTGTCTGCATTAGAGAGAAGACACACTGCTTTGGTAACTATCAGCATGAATATCACCTGCAAAACTGAAATTCAAGATCACAAAACTGAAGCCTCCTTTACTATTATGAAGCAAAACAAAAAAAATTCTGGAAAACATTCACATACTCGAAACAAGAAAGTAACCATTTTCAAAAGTCCATTAACTAGAAAATTAATATAGATCGGAAGCACATGGAATGAGAAGAGGGTGGACATTATTCTCTCTGGGTAGTGTAAAAATAATTATTTTCACATTAAAGAATATGCACTTAGAAGTAGATAATTAAAGAAATAAAAGTTTAACAAACCACAATCAAATTCTAGCAACAGAGACAACTGAAACTACTTCTAGTTTATGAGGTAAAAATAATTTTACCTTTTCCTTCTATTAAGATGATTAAAAATTTTACGAGTCAAACATCAAATATATCAACCACACCAAGTCTTGCTGCAAAGTGGATTGAAACATAAAGGGGAATAAACAAAACTCCATGTCAAAAAGATTTTGTTTACTTTTCGTAATGTCTGAATTGACTCAGAAGAGCACCCTTTTTCCCCCCCCCCCCCCTTAACAACCTGTAAGATTCCAAGTGGCATACAGACGTCCCTGTGTAGTCACAATAATTGCTTCTCTGTTAGAAAACTCAAAACCAGCTGTACTAAAGGGTGCTTTTTTTGATTCAAGGCCTGAGGCTGAAAGCAAAATTCTCACTAACCTCAGTGGGATCAAGATTTTATACCCTCTGGTAAAGGGAATAGCTGTTTATCTGCTATTACTACTGCCAACATACACAACTTCTTGGTCTTATATAGCTAGAAGCAAAAGAAGCTATAAAAGAAAGGAAGGACAAGTTGTAGTATTTCAGAAAAATATATCTCTATCAACAATTTAATTTAAGCAATAAAACTTGGGGGTTTTGTAGGTAATTCAACACCATTAAAATTCTTTGGATTGCTAGAATCCATTAAATTACTCTGCCTCTTCAATGCACTATGAACTATTAGTTTATCTTCAATACACTTGTTACGCGTTTCATATTCTCTGTGTCAATTTTTTCAAAGCCTCCTTAAGGCCATTCAAATATCAAAATTGGAAATGTCAAATCTCATTTATAGCAACTACATTGCAGGGAAAAAAACCACCCTAAATTTTAGAAGAACTATCATCAGTGATTTAAGGAACAATAGCCCTTTTGAAGAAATGCATTGCATAGGACTTAGATTACAAGTATCTGCAGGAGTAACTGCCAAGACTCACTGCACTAATTTTTTGCCCTTGGCTATTACTGAAGGCTTTATATCTATTTTAAAACACCAACTTCTCTGCAAAGATATACAGCTGAAGGAAGAAGGTGGGGGAAAAAGAAAAGTCATCCTGAAAGCACAGAATCCCAGGAAAATCCATGTATCTTTAATTCCGGTAAGTGAAGAAGCCATGCTAATCAAATCATTATCTTGGGCTAAGGCTACTGCAAACACAATAGCATTGGTGCTACAATATTATTATAATCTATTCCCTTTCTTTTCGTGAAAGCTTACAAAGAAAGAGAATAGCAGAGCAGAAGAAAAAAGTTCCAGAGGCATGTAATAATATGCAGAAGGGAGGGAGGATGTTTAAGCTTTTCTTCAGTATCAGTCTGGCAGTCAAGGCTAGAAGGAAGAGTCCTGAAATTTCCCAGAAAAGCTGGTGTACTTTGCTTTTCTTTGCCAGGCGCTGATGCCCAGCATCTTTCCTCCTAACGCTTTATTTTTTCTGAAGTAGTAGATTAGCTCAAGTATTATTTTCCTCCTGTTAATAGGGAAAAAACACACCACATTACTGCAGCTATGCAGACTACGAGATTATTTAGATTACCTTCAGATACTTGGGTATTTACCAACACTGTTTATCATTTGGGGTTTTTTCCCTGGGAACAAGAGGTAGGAAATTTTGCGTTATCTCTGTGGCCTTCAAGATGGATTTACAAATTCTACCACTCTTGCAGAGTGTTGTGTTGTAGACGGAGTGAAGAGCGAACACAGAACTACATATACAAAAGAGTAGGGTTACTTAAGAGCGTATGTGTATATATACATATAAAGTAGGCGTATGGTATATTTAAGAGGCATGGTTATGGTAGGGCTGACAAGAAAAGTGCACCTGAACACTGGAGCTGGTGTAAATTCATTGTGCTGGTTTTTGCAGCTGCTAACGACCGCTGAGCAGGGCAGACACGCTGTGCTTCAAATAGTGAGCTACACTATGCAGGTCACTGCGGCTTGTTGAAATATTAAATCAGCACTTGGTGCTGATTTGTATTGTAGTTCACCTGTGTTCTGCTTACAAACTTACCATTCCTAAAACACACTAACAGGCCTTTATGACTCCACGATTTAACCTTACAGTGAATGAGTTTTGCAGGTAACAACTGTAGATGTAAATACTACTAATACAGCTATGAAGTAGGCACATTTCTTCAGTCTTCCTTCCCTTTTCTCTTTCTTCAAAGTAATTAGTATTATCACTATTCAGGAAAAATTGCTATCATTAGTGACACTAGTTAAGAAGAGCTTGTGTGCTCAAAAGCTCATTTATGGTTCTGGGCCCTTTCTAAGCTACTAACAGTAGCCCAAACGAAAGATACTTCTTTCCCCATCAACCTTGCCTTGTCTGTCTACAGTAACGTACTACTATTGATGCTAACGTCATACATTACATAGTTTATTTAAAAAACATGCTACACATTCTATAGGGCCTTTCAGCCAGAAAGGCAACAGCAGCATCCCATTCAGAGATCTATCAAATACAGTTATTATAGTCCTACTATATTTTTTGCTTTCCTTAGGAGGTAAAAGTCAAACGAACCAAATAAACAAAAGGGAAAGTCAGATACTCAGCAGTTTTTTTGTAATACATGATATAAGCAAGGAAGTAGGGGCCAGTTAACAGGAACACAGAGATACTCAGTGCTTTGGAAAACATTTGGCATTTTACTATCCTGCTCCCTTCCTGGCTGTGGCTAACCAATACCCACTTTTGGTTTGGGTTGGTGGTTTTTGGTTTGGTTTTGTTGGTTTTTGTTTGTTTGGGGTTTTGTTTTTTTTTTTTTACTTAAGTCTGTCCTATCTTTCAAACACAGTTCTGTCTCCTATTTTTCAAACCAGCATTCTCAGTCGAATTTTGGTTTATATTTCACTAGGAATCTCTAACATATTTTTCATCCATTACCAACCATCTCAAGAACCACTGACTTGGGGCCTTGAAGTCAATTTGTCCCCCCCTTCCTGTTTGGTTTTTTTGAGGGCCTCTCCGGACTGATGCTCAGATCAGGAAGGTACTCAAGCCATTTAGAGCCCATGTTCTAAATAAAAATAAACCAGCCACAAGAATTTCCTAACCCTTCTACAGGTTCACATGGGTATCTACCACTGTTCGTCATTAATTATTTTTACTGAGACATTTCAAAGCTCACCCACACCTATTCTGTTAGGCATTGTATAAATATACATAATCTAGACAGCCCCTGCTATTAAAACAAAACATTATAATCTGCGTAGCAACATGCTCCCAGAAAACATTCCTTTAAAACATGATTGCCGCTGTTAGGTTGTAAGCTTTGTAGGGAAGGAACCACCTTCTCCCTGTGCGAATACATAACAATAGAGTACAGATCTATAGGTGCCTCTGGAAAATAACAAAATTCAAACAGAAGCGTGAATAAAAAATCAGATTAATAAATGATTATGTGGAAGAAATTAATGCAAGCAAAGCAGCACACAAACATCCACTGGTGCGGGCACTGCTATTTACACAGACTGGGCTCCACGCAGCAGAGAAGAGAAAGGGTGTGATAGCAGTACCAGTGGAGGAGGATTGCTTGTACTGCCCGGCAATAACAGCAGAGTTTCCCCTCCAAGTTAAGAATGTACCGGTGGAGACGGTTCTAAAGGGCGATTCAGCACATGGTTACCTTTACTCAAAGCCAGAGTCAGAAAGGTCACAGAGAAGCTGTGCACCGAGCGGAGATGCAAAAGTTTTTCCTTTTGGGGTTTTCTTTGTAGACAAGGGTACCCACTGCGGTTCTTTGTTTCTACACACGTAAACATTAGCTTGTCTGCATCACGGGAGCGCAGAGGGCAAAATGTTCATATTTGTAAATACTTTTTTCACGACAAATGCTTCAAATCTTAAAAAGGTGGCATATAATGAGAACATATAATAAAAGAAAATAATGCACACCAAACAAAATATTGTATACACCCAAGCAAAACCCTTAAAATACTAGATTTACAAAAATGAAAATACATTGATACATGTATTGTATCTGATACATGTACTGTGATACATGGTTGCACAGTATGGAAAAAACCAAATACTGCTCACAACTGTAAGAAATATATACTGAACCTCAGAGGGGGTGCCTATGTGAGTACCACTACGTACCTTCTCTCCCCTTCACAGGTGTCAACATTACACTCTGGCATCACGGAACTAGGAAATCAATACTATCAGTACCAACCCTGCAAATCTGGGGGGCGAGGCGGTGCAGGTAGGCTTCTCTACTTTTTACCCTTCATCTTTTTGCAGCACAGGGAAAAAAACCTACTAAGATTACACATAGTTGTTCTACTTTCTCCCTCCATCTTTGAACTAACTTCTCCAGCACTGGACTGATTAAACCCTACAGATGTGATTGCATCCTTACACTCACTAATCACCACCACGGAATCCTAATCAAAAGCCAAAGAACTAACCGGAGTGCTCAGATTGTTAGTACTTCATTGTCAAAGCCTGTAACTACTGGTTTCCATTTTTTAAGATCGAGTTTTAAACTTTCAGATTTCATTTACTTAGGATAAATTTCTACTTTTCTTTTGAAATAAATACTCAAACCTGAAGCTACAGTTACTCTCCTCTGTTCTTGTGGAACCATCTACAGTTTCCAACAAATTTCCCATTCTATTGAGATATTTCAAGTCTGACTTACCCTATTCAATTCAAATGCATTAAATTAATTAGTCATACAATTTATTTTGAAGTCATTTATGTATTTATGTATACAAAGAACAAATACAATTACAGAATTGAAAACGCAATTAGTAAGTTAAAAATACAGCATGATCATGCACTCATTTCGACTGAAGTGGCAGAAAACTTTTTATTCCAGAAGGAAAAAAGACAAAGCCTCAAAGCTCAACTCAAGACAGAATATTTAAAACAACAATCTTCAGATAGAAGAGATTAAATCAGAATTTCAGTAAACCTACTGAAGTTATTAAATATAGATTAATATAAATACATTTTTCTTCCTGTAAACACCTCTAATATTCCTTTGATGCTGCAATCAAGAACTGTAGCAATTAAAATGTTTAACCACTCAAGAAATTAAAGTACATGACATGATAGATTGTTAAGTAGAGGAACAAAGGTTTCAGAAAACTTCAAAAGGCAGTCAAAGTTAACTGGATAACCTGCAAGTTACCAAGACACGTGTTTCCCCTGTGTCACAAAAACCCCTGAAATGCTAATAGATGGCCTTGTGACCTACATTACACACTGTACTAAACGGCATGTGTCCCTGTGAGCTCCAATACTGTCATCAGCTCACGACCCTTGATAATGCAGGTGAGTAGATCTTTCAACCTTATAGAAGACCACTGTAAGTCAACCCAATTATCACTCTCTGCTCTGAATTTTAATGGCATTAAAAAAAAAAAAAGCCAACAACATACAAAATCACACAGCTCATCTTGTTGGCCCACAGGACCAGACAAACCCTTCCTGAGGACCTGCTGAAGTGGTGTAGGGGAACCAAGATGTGAGAGTGCCTCACCTTGGGATGATCAATACCTTGATTCACATACCTGCTGAGCTTCCTCAGCCTTTTGCACTCGGGTCAACCAGACACCTGCAAATGCAGCGGTAGTACTGCGTCTGCAGTATTAAATACACTTTCCATACGAGCAAAGAAGAGTATAGTCCTACCCCCGGGCATGCAAACCTGCACAATTAATACTCCTGGCCTCTGGTGTAGTTCTTAACAAACACATTAGAACATCTGCTATTAATAACCAAATCCATGCCTACCCAAGAAGTGCAACTTCTAACCACTCTTTCTGAGCGAATTTCCATGTAGGTATCATCTTCCCGTTTCAAATGCATCCTAAGCCTCTAAGTCTGTATTAGCTCATATCCAAAAAAAAAACCAAACCAAACCAAACCAACCAACCAAAAAAAAAAAACCACTCCCTGCAAACCAAAAACTCCACTCCACTAAAAAACACCCCACACCTGTCCCGCTGATTTGGTCTCCACTACAATACACAGGACCACTAACATTCCTCCCCTCCAGCAAATCAAAAAACAACGACACGGCTCACTGGCAATAACTCTCATACGTTTACATCCAGCCTAAGAAAGAAAAATTCTCTCACATCACACAACATGTGGACACATGATGAGAAACCTCAGCCAGCAAAAAAGGATGAGTTCTCCAGGTAAATAGAGCTCACCAGACTTAACTATTTTTATTTTTCATTATTGGACTCTGGGTAGTGTTAGATTATCAACCACAATTTGGGGGTTTTTTCCTTAATTTTTTTTCTGAAGCGATCTCGAGAAAAGGTTTCTCCATCCAAAGGACGCCATTACGACTGGCATTTTCCCAAATGGTTCATAATTGTGGTAGAACAAGAACCCTCTCAAACAAAAACGCAGCGTGTCACGAAGAAGTTATTTCTGACCTAGAAAGCATACCCACAGGTTTTCGTTTTGGTGCACTCTCAAAGTCATCAGCAAGCGACAATCACAGCACGTTTCAGAACGTGAAACCGGTCCCGCCGGGACTCGCGTGCTGGACAGGTCTGTCCACAGCCTGCTGAGAGCGGCGTATGGAGTTAAGTGCAGTGTTTCCTCTCCGATGCAGCTCTACAAGGAGATCAACCAGACCATTAAGTCACGAGCAAGCACGGTACAGGTGCAGGACCTTCAAAGAGCTTAGCCATGCTTAAAATTGGCCTTGTTTAAAAAGAGAAGAAAGAGAGAGGGAGTTTGTTATCAAGTTTGCAACACTCCAACTTTCTGCTACACAGATCCCTGGGAGCAAGATGTACTCAGGGGGAGGGAGAAGGAGAAAGGGAATCATCGGGTATTTGGTGGTGGATAAAAACTTGGCCCAAGCGTTGCTGGGTGTGCATACAGTTTTTGTCTCTCTGTTCAGATGTTGTTGAAACAGTAGACTTTAAAGAAAATGTCAATGAATCCTCATAAGCACTATACGTGACCTCTGGGGTAATTAGCAATCATTCAAAAGCAACAAGACTAAAATGTTCTATTCTTTATTACTGTCAGCTCTTGTCTTGATCAGCATTTTAATAAAGATGGTTCATTGCTAAGACAGTTTCATGAATCAGTCATAATTACATTCTGACACTCAGTGAATAGTAAAGCAAAACTAAATATCACTTCATCAACCTTTCTAACCTTTATGCAAGTATTAACTGTAAATAATTTTTACACAATCTTACAACAGAAAATCTGCATATTTCTTAGCTTTGTACATACTCTACCCTAACTGAATTTCCTGTGACCTATACCTGAAAAGAAACCCTTACAATCAGACATAATTATTTAGTCTTGCATGATATTCAGGTGTTGCCTTTCAGAGAGCAAATCAGCTTCAAGTACAAAAGGCTATCTGTTCTACAAAGCAGTGCTATGCTTTAAGGGGTTAACTAATTTTTAATTTTTTTACAGTTTTTCCCTGATATTCTTCATTACTTGCAGTAACAAAATACAGGAAATGGCTACAACAGCCTTAGACACTTCATGCTTATTTCAATTTTAAATGTACAAAACAACCCTCTAAGTTTTCTTCAAAATTTGTTCCAAAATGTCATCCAAGTATACAGTACAATATCAGTGAGACTCATTGTGCTCGCATTAATTTTGGATGACAAACATTTTATTTGTGAATTATTTTTAAGTGGACATAGAGCACAGAAATCTGGGAACTACAGTACTGCCAAACATAATTTTTTAAATGAATCTTTGTCTTATATTTGTGACAAGAACACTTTAAACTTTAAAATAAAGAGTTTAACAGAGAGAAATTTAGAGGTAAAATTAATTCAATGGAAGTTTGCACAAGTTTACATTACAGCCTTCAAAACTTCAGCAACTAAGAAACCCCACTATTCTTGCGACCACAAGGAACATACGATCTATTGTACAACTTTTCAATAACTTAATTTAATGTCTAGCTACAAATCGGCTACCCCCTAAGAAGAGGAAAAATAGACAATTAACTCGTAAAATAATAGCGCATGAATAAAGACAGAGACTCTGAAAATGTACTGTTCTGTGAACAGTATTTCAGATATGCAAACAAAAGTGAAAGAATTCAGGAGGTACAGATGTGGCTGTGCTGGGTACGAGACAAGTAGCCTCTCCTTTTTCCAGTCAGGGAGCAGAAGAATGGCAGAGCAAACTTCCACGCAGTAAGAATTGCACTCGACAGCTCTCCCCAGTTCATACCACTTAGAAAAAAAATCTTCCTGCAGGATGAGTAGAAAGAAAAAAAGAAAGAACAAAACCCCAAAACCAACCCGCAGACCACTGTATAACATTCCGTTTTGCTAAAGAACCAATAATGACTAACGTTCAATTTCCTAATAAACAAGCTGCGGTGATCTTTGAAAAACAAATGCCAAGAGTTCACTGGGAATCTGTAACGTGGAGTTTTGTAAGCTAAGGGTCAAACACAGCCCTAATACATGTACTTCACTGGAATTATACACTGGATGAAGTTATTTGTTTAGATTTCTTTTTTGCTGTTGTATTTCTTTTTAACATTTGATTTGTATTTCTTTTCCCAGTATTAGCCTTTGCTCCTGCCAGAACTGTTGGCAGGCAGGGGGAAAAGAAATGGGGGGAGGAGGGGAGGGGGAGAAAAGTAGTATTGATTTACAAAACTGGATTCCCCAGAATAATAAAAAAAAAGGCGATTTAAGATCTAAACAAAGGCTAAAGATGGCTTACGCTTAGCTCTGATGAGGTCCACTACCTCATTACCAACAACTGAAAACTTCTGATGCATTTTGTTTCAAGAGAATCCAAAAGTCCTTGCTGTAAAGCAGGCTGGGGGGTGCAGGGCCCATTCACTCTTTCTGTATCACAACCATTATGTAAGAAGTATAAAACACTGCCTTTATGCTGCCAAACCACAATGACTCTTCTTACATCAAAGCGTTTGCACCACTAGGGTGTTTTTTTTTTCGCCGAAATTTATTCAAGCCAAGGGCAGGGAGACAACAATTCATACACGCTAATTACACCTAATTATCTATTCCTCTTTTTTTTTTTTTTTCCACCAGCTTCGGCCAGTGTTATTTGCTATCTGGGTTTCTCACAACCTTCCCTTGCCCTGTCCATCCAGCTCAACAGTAAAGTCTTTGAAGAAAACAGTTGTGGCTTCTCAGGATTTTTAACAATATAAGGTTCAACTCAAATTAAATTATTCTATTATTAGTTTTGACACATTTATGTGTTAAATATGAAGGCCTCTCGGTTAACTTGGCAAATTCCTCACATCTCTTCATGGCTAGAATTGCTGGTAACACCCTCTCTTGTAGGAGCTTCTCCTCATGCTTTCTTTTCATGATCTAAATGAAATGTTTATTGGATTAAAGTTCTTCTCTGCAGACCTCCATGGTGGCCTGTGACAAAGAGCTTAAAAGCTTTATTAATTGGCTCGGGCTTTTTGGGGGGAGGCAGGACCTCATTTCACATTACATCACAAGCAAATAAAACTGCCACGTGTAATTAGACTAATTTACCCTGATACAGCAGGAA
>NW_010263829.1:14932-41817 GCF_000690775.1 Eurypyga helias
CTTCCATATCTATGATATGCTTTGATTTACTCACTTTAATCAAGGTGTAAACAAATCAAGCAAAAAAATCAGAAGAAAGCGAGAAGGCAGGGAGCACAACACCGAGCTACCGTAGCAACTATTCTATCCTCAGATAAAGTTTTGATCCGCATCTAAACAGTCTCGGAGCAAGCATGTGTAAGGCAGATGTAGAAGGCAAACAAACTGGACAGTCTAATATCTAGAGGACACACTAAGGCAAGAGGTGCTTTACAAAATACTGGAACAGTTACGTGGTCTGAACT
This sequence comes from Eurypyga helias, assembly GCF_000690775.1. Taxonomy (NCBI): domain Eukaryota; kingdom Metazoa; phylum Chordata; class Aves; order Eurypygiformes; family Eurypygidae; genus Eurypyga; species Eurypyga helias. The sequence continues at coordinate 15,217 of NW_010263829.1, forward strand.
ACAGGATTCAAATAATCCTAGTGCTGAAACTTAACACACACAGAGGCTTTAGAAGGCTGAATGCAGAAAGGGCTGGTAACTCCTAATCTGACACCTTGCTTTCTAAATACATTTTGTTAGTTAACAGTCTTACAAACTTGTCAAATTAAAATTATCAAGAAACGATACCGACGCTCAGCACAAAACCACTTGCAATCATGCTGTATTTTCTATTTTTAATTTTTTCTATGTTTAATTAGGTATGCTTCACAAAAGATGAGCACGTCTATTACTCGCAGAGAGAGAGAATAACAACAAATGCTCCTTCTACTTAGGAGTTTGCTTGGTTACATACTAAGAAGGGAAACAAAAGGCCCAACATCTTCAGTAATGAAAAAGTCAATTGATAGGCAAAGCCATCACAATATCAAAGGCCTAATCCCTGCAATTCTGACTCAGGTGACAGTTCACAGGGGTCAAAGTGGCTGACACTGACCTCAAAAGCAGGTTTTAACTATTCATCATACTGAAAGCTGCTGGGCTATCACACCATTAGACTGGAACAAACTGACAAATCAATTTCATCAAGGAGATGACTTTTTTTGGAGGGGGGTGGGAGGGAAGAGGCAGATCCCCCAATCAACAAATCCCTGCATTTCTCACACAGGTGGTTGGACAAAAGCCGAGTGCACCATCAAAGACATTTTATATCTACCAAACGCCTTTGTGCAAAACTAACTCCCACAATTTCCTTAGGGGCACCTCTAAAAGTTTTAAACAAGTATTTTTCACATATTCAAACTAAGTTACTGAAAATACTTTTAAATTCCTTCATTTTTTGCTTGGTAAAAAAAGGTATATTTTAATTAAAACAAGAATGTCAATAAATATTCATTAAGCAATTTTGAGACGGTGCAGCATATAAAATATATTTCTTTCCATTTGAGAGGAGTGTACGATGTTTACTGTTAAGAGTCATTTTAAACAAACAGTTTTAAAATAAAAAATTATTTGGTCCCTAATAGCAGAAGAGAAAAAAAAGTTCACTATAGGAAACTTACAGTAATTTCATGTCCTACTGACAACCGGTTTCTGGTTGGTTCTTTCACCTTAGTTAAAGCAAAATGCAAATAGCCAAAGCCAAACATTTTATTTTACAATTTTACCATTTAAAAGATATACTCAGGCTATGAAAGGCCCTAAAACTTCCTGGCTTTCAGTTAGAATTTAGTACAGTGCACATCTGCTGCATGAAGAAAACCTGACAAAATGCTGAATTTACACACTTGGTATTTCGATTCAGCTTGACATTTTAGAACTTCACGCTACAGTTCCAGGAAACCTTTGGAAGCTCCCGAACTGCTCATTTAAGTTATGGACTCTACACAGCAAAACTATTTGAGGAGCTCTCCTTCCTGATTGTCCAGAGAAAGAAGCATTGAACCAGTCACTGAATTAGGATTAGGATTCCAGAACAGTTAAGGGTTGATGTAAATGTCTTCATTAAATGTCTGCAAAAATAAAAATGGTGACAAAATTACCGCCAAACCATTACATTAAAGCATGCTTTCTCTTTTTTTGAAAAGCCTCAAGTAAGAGGCTTACATCAAGTGGTTGAAGACACATATATTTATTTGTAAACCCGTTTTAAAATGTTTAGGTTTTTTGTATACTTCTTATTGGTTTAGAGTAACGATTTTTGGAGTATTTCTGCTCTAAGCATTTGACCAAAGTAACTGTGAGCAATGAATGTTTTTCTTTTCAAGAACTGCCTTTGTTAAAAAAAAATCACTTAGGAGTTCCATGCACTTTAAAATGCTCACTAAGAGATGCTGCAAGATTAACAGCTCAATCAGAAGGGACTGAATCTAATTGCAATTACAGAATTAAAAGATTTTCCTTCCTAATACTTATCTCTGTAAAACTCTATCTTTGTAACATTTCATGGAGTGAAGTAGCACTCTCATCTGCTGCAGAAACTAAGCCCTTCCATACAGAACACTGTGTCCCAAAGAATTCTAGCCACAACAACAAACTGACCAACTGAGCGTTCTTCCCTCTTTGTGAAAATTACCCGTTAAGTTACACGATTAAAGAATCACTGAAAAATTACATCTCAAACTATTTAAGATTTCAAAAGATCAGAACACTGGGATAGGTTCAGAATTGGGCAGGAGACACACAGGCCAGGAAGAGCTGACAATAGTCTTACTTGCCTGCACAGCAACACGGACCTGGGGCTTTTATGTGGCCCCCGGCTCTAGTACATGAGGCTTTTCTGTGGCCCTAGAAAGTGGAACTTATCGTTGCACCTCCCACTGCAGGCATTCAGCAATCACTTGTCCCCAGTAATCTACCACCTTGAAAGGCAATACAGCCAAACTTTGCAAGATAACTACATAGAATCACAGAACAGTTTGAGTTGGAAGGGACCTTAAAGACCATCCAGCTCCAACCCCCCTGCCATGGGCAGGGACACCTTCCACTAGACCAGGTTGCTCAAAGCCTCGTCCAGCTACATCTTCCCTACAGCGCTGTTTCATCTCTTTGCTTATTCCATAGGAATTAGTTTGTAGGTGTCTTTGTAAGGAATAGGAACCCAAAACCAGAAACTGGAATTATGTAACCTGAAGAAAAGAAAAATAAAAGAAAAACCAAGGATGAACATAGGTAAGTCTAGCTCTAGGAAAGAAGCCTTTTCTTTTGATCATTTAAAGGAAAAGGAAAAGATTTTTGTGTAACAGTTACCAGGGTATACAAGGATCTGTGCATTCCATTTATGAGGAATGGAAACAGCCTGAAATTTATTTCAAGTGAAGCATCTTTTCAGGTTGGATGTGAATGACACTACCACAGACACACATGGCACCTGGAATGAGGTGAAGGTACAGAAGACAGTAAATCACATATGCAAGCATCCAATGTCATATTTTTCCATTACATGTCCACGCAAAACCCTGAAAGATGGTATCTTGACACTTTCTAAAGCCACAGATGGAATTATGAACAGTTGAGGCAGAAACTAAGCCATCCATTAACACCACTGCCATGAGAAAAGAGACAGGGTTGCCATGATACAGAACATACACATGCTGGGGAGGCCTAAATCTGCGTTTCTCAAACCGTGGCCAGAGCATGAATTTAGTTCTACCCACACCTTTGTAATGTAAAGGCCACTTATTAAAATCTTAGTTTAAAATACATCCTGGTGTGGATTTTTTTAATGCCTACTTCTGATGTGTTGAATTCAAAATGTAATTTGGAATTTTTTAAATAATTGTTTTCAATAATTTGCCATTACCCTTACATTTTCTAACTAAGGTTAGAAAAGCATTTGTTGATAAGCTTCCTCTGATCCACCTCTCCAGCATTATGTTTTTGGGAAAGAATCATGTTATATTGGTAATATTTATCAAAGTGACATTAAAGGCAGATATATTCAGAGCTGTGTTAAAACACAAAGATGTAGGGGGAAGAGCGCTCACACGTAACCCAGAATTTTAGAAAGGCCCTTGTGAACAGAGTGTTGAGTGAAACCTTTTTTCTCCCTTCTTTCATTATTATGGTAATGCTCGTCTACCTCTAGTCTGGGTTCTGCTACTTGTTTCTTTTCTAACTCCTCCACCCTTTGTCACAGCTCTAAACCAATCTACCTTTAGGGTTTCTCTCGGTGTTCTATCCACAAGGTCCCTTCTAAAAATTTAGATTATTTTCCCAGTCTTGAAGAGGTGTTCTGTATGCATAAATTACATTTCTGGTTTTTTCTTCAGCTAACCAAAAAGAGAAAAAAGGAAACTACAAATAGGCATACATGATAGATATCCTTTAAGTCTGATCATCAGTGAAATGAAAGAGACTTACATTTATCAAGGAAGAAAAGTAAGATTCAGGCAAGGAAAGATATATATGAAAGATATACAAAAAAGAAAGATTTGCCATGGATGATGCATTTCAAAAAGCAAATGCATATGAAACTACTGCTATTCTTGAAAACACTCTATGATCAGGACCTCTCCTGCATCCAATGCAGCCAGCTAGAGGATAAACCCTTTCCAAGAATCTGAAGTGGAAAAGGTTGTTCATTTATCTTTACATTTCCTACTTTTCTAAAGCCATCCAGGTAAGAACCACTTTCACTGGTAACCTCCCTGACTTTATACACAGCCATTTGGAGATACGTGGGAGTGCCACACTCACGTCAATGGCATATTGACTTTGAAACCTGGTAATGGCTCAAATGTCAACATTAGATGGGATTTTTCAAAGGTTCTTAGGCAATTAAGCAATCTTCTGATTCTAAAATGCCCCACCAAAAACCCAAGGCACTGTCAAGTGCTTTACTGCTGACTAACTTAACAGAAACAGCCAACCAATGCATCTATTCAGCCACACCAAATTTCTTCTCACTAAGCCTAAACTCTTTACCTTACCTGTACCTTAGATATTGACATAGTTAACATTATTTATGCCGGCAATACCGATGTGAGGTAAGGGAGTGCTGTTGTTTCCAATTTACAAGTCGTGTCAATCCAGGCGGACATAGGAGCTGCATTCTAGCCCTCAATAATGTAACGATACAATCACAGCTTGTGAATTAAAAATATCTGCGATTTGCCCAGGACTTAAAAGTGTGAGTTCAGCATACATTCTTTTTAATATTAAAATAAGCACTGATTGTATTATTCACATTGAGAAAGGATGCTCCGTTTCTTAATCTAAATGAAGCAATTACGAAGTTTACAGACTGCCACACCACAAAACGACGTGAAGCCTCACAAATACCCTTTCAGAAAACCACTTACACACAAGAAAGACCCAGAAACAAGGTAACTGAGGGGCACGTACCAAACACTACTTGCCTTTCACCAAAGGAACACCGAATTTTTGTAGCATAATAGATGTAAGATGTTCACATGTACAACGTAGTGCAACTGTTAGAGAAATACTATATTACATGGCATACACACACCAGTAAGAAAGTCCTATCCAAACAAACAAAAAAACTGCTACCTTAATCAAAAAGGTGATTTTTGTGTTATACTAAAACTGTCCAGCTTTCAAGACATGTTAATTCTAGAGAGGAAGAGTCCCTTTTTGCTTTACCTTCAATTATTATTGCCCCAAACAGCTAAAGCATATACATCTTATCTGGAAACTCGTATCAAAGCAAACCTGTACAAATCTCTAATTTATTAATACAGCTGGCGGAATTGAAAAGCATTTAACAAGTGACTCTCCTTACCTTCAGCACAGCAATGAATGGTACAAAATTCGCTCTCTGAAGACCATTTTTATAGAGATCTGAAAGAAAGGAAATCAGTACCATTTTGCTACTTAGTCTTAATAACAATGTCAGCTTGTCTTTTAGTCTGGCAAATAAAACTCCGTGTTGCTAGAGAGCAGAAGAACAAAAGCAGAAAAGGAGACCTGAAATTGATTTCTCTTCTTCTGCTGTATGAAAATTCAATACATTCTTAAGGAAGAAAGGAACATCCTGAGAAAGTCTGAAAAAGGCAGGGAGTGAAAGATGACTTAAATCTCTAAGACATGTAACTGATTTTAGCAGAAGACGACCAACATCCATTTTTAATTAAGGATATAAAAAAGAATTTGTAAGACTGGGTATATATTGGTATGATTACAAGGCCAAAACTATGCAACTGCTAAGCCCCAAGTATTTCGCAGATGGGAAAGCCCAATGTAAACTAAAAATATGCTATTTGAGTTTACAAAGTTACTAGCATCCATATTCAGTGTGCTGTGGTACCCTTTGCCTTCTAGCAAGTGTATCAGGTACACTCCCTTTTCCAAAGCAAGTAAAAGGGTCACTCCTAAGGGAAAACAAACAAACAAACAAACAAACACCCAAAAACATAAACTTAGGAAAAGTTGCTAAAAATACAATTGAATTTTTTTTAAAAGAAAAAAAAAATTAGAATGTTATGTAACAGAATGCAAACCTGCATTCAAAGAAAAGACAAATTATAAAAACAAACTGCAAAGCAGCAATTTATTCCTCATTTATGTCTGTATTTTTTACCGCATAGAATTGTCTTCTCTGGAAACTATCAGACTGCCAAACATGCTCATAACAGAACGACTTGTTCTTTGAAAATGCTATTGCTTAAACTATATGATGGGCTGTGCTTTTTTATTAATATTAGGAAGCCTTATAAAAAGACAGTACAGCACCTATGACTGACAGGAGGAATAAGTAAGAGAATGCAGAGATCTGGCAGAGATGTCACCAAAATTCCTATATTCCCCAGAATGCCTGAAGGCTACAACTAGGCTAGAGCTTTTATGCTCTGTCAGCACCTCATGGTGGATAGAAAATAATAGAATGCATGAGAAATCAACAGGACACCTATAAACAGTTTTCACAGAATTGTATATGCAAACAGAAGCTTTTAGGAAAATTATCAGTGAAGGTGATTCCACACTCCAATTACTAACAAAGTTGTATAAAACCATGTATCATTCTCATTCATAACTCTGCAAAACACGATAGCCAGACATTTGTTAAAGCAGCAACCAACTGCATATTTACTTGCAAAAATTAATGAATATGTAACAGTACTACGAACACAGCTACTTCTGCTAGTTCTTCTAGTCAATGAGGCTGTGAGCTTTGTATGATGTCTCTGTTTTGTGACGATGAGAAAAATAAACAGTAATTTTGGTGGCGAAATGAAGCCAGCATTCCTCAAACACTGCACCTGAGTATTTCCCTTCATATTTCCCTAAGGCAGGGGTTTAACATGGTTAAGTGTATCACTAACAGTCAGCAGCTGGGTACATCTGCTCTCTAATGAAAAAGCCACTTTTCCCCTTTCTATCCACCAGAAACGAATCTCTCAATTCAGTCATAAACCCTGATGCAGCATATTGCGCTAACCCAACTCTTTCCTGTGGGAGGATTTCAGCAACACACCACAAGCACACAGGAATAGTGAGAAGGGAAGAAGAGACGGGCATTGACCAACATCTGGACTGCCACCCAGCTCAGTCTTGGAGATGCTGTTGTTTGCTGTTGGGTAGCTAGGACAAGTGGATGTCTTTCAGGCTGACACAGTGATTTAATAGGTATTAAAAAAACCCCAAACAACGATAACAGTTACAAATTGACATCTCAATTTAAGATGTTAGATACAACCCAACTTACGACAAAAATCTGTCCTGAACTACTGAAGAGTAGTTTCAAAAAACGCAAGGATGGCTCCCAACTGAGTAAGGCACCAGCATCCAGTTTATCTGTAGCTAATTCCACTACAGTAGTGACAATTTCACCTTCTTTGCTCAAACACGGAAAATATACTAACGGGAAATTATTTCCCCTTCTAGTAAAAACATGTGAGTGTTTTCTTCTCTCGCTACCTTAAAAAAAAAAAAAAAAAGATGTATTGCAAATCTTTAGTGATTTTCTTTTACTCAATTAATTTGGGTAGAAAAATTAGCTGGTAGTTACAGTTAATACTATAACTTCAGTATTTTTTTTGCAGACATTTGAAATTAATTAATCTGAAGTGTCATAAAAGTTGCACTTTGTTTTTTGACAGAACTTCATTAGTCACACATTAAATAAGTGCTAATGCTGGGCTACAACAAGCATTGTTCTCCTCTACAAAAAATTACAATTACTGCTTGGCTAAAACTCACACACAATTGATGGCTTTGCAGAAGGATCTACCTAGCTAGCCATTCTCTATCTAAAAATATTCTTAGAAATGGAAACAACTCTCCCCCTAAGCAATTCCTAACGAGTGATCTCAAACCAAGCTGAGAATGGCATCTTGATAAGGGGTTCTCTTTTGAGCCAGTGGATCAAACCAGGAAGAAATGTACTCTCATTTCCTTGCTCTTCTGCAGAATATGATCTTTTCCTATCCTAGAATACATCTAAAACAGAGACAATATTTCATTCCTCAACTCCCCTGTTCCCAGATATTCCCCCACTGGTTTGGATAGAGAAGATCAGAATACACAAAAGGATTTGAGGGGGGCATGGAGGGGGAGGAACACCTTGAGTTTGACAGAAGAGAGGAGTTAAGACTCAGTGAAAAACCTTTCTTCCTTAAGAACATGAAAAAAACAGGGGACAAATTGAAATAACTCAGATTCTTGAAGACTGTGGAGTTTATTAGTATTAAATACTATATGATTTTAATACCTTGTAAGATACAGAGATTCACTGTATTTGGATAATACTAATAACATGCTTGCTTTTACCTTCTGGTGGCCTGTTAGATGTTGCCACAACGACAACTCCATTTTGGAACAGATTTTCAAAAAGCTGTTTCAGAATCATGGCATCAGCAATGTCAGTGACCTGCAGAAGACAACGCATTTGTTTTATCTTGCTTTCAGCTTCTGCCGCAATAGCTCTGCAAGTGGCTTTACAGCTAGGAAAAATGCTTGTTAGCTAAAGCCACGGAGAAAGATTCTAATTATTGCCTGGTGAGAAAAAAACTCCAAACCATAAAAGGGATAATTAATAAGCAGTGAATGTACCACTGTCTTCCAAACTTGCCCACTCTTTATTGCCGAACTCCACCATTTCTTTACCAATTGTTAAATGATTCCATGTTAACTTCTATTATAAAACTACAGGTGGGAGACACAGAAGACAGACCTAAACATTTAAGAGGCCTAATTAATTACAAACAACATGGAAAAAAAAAAAAAACAACCCAGAAGACAGAAAATATACACTGGCTGTTTTACATTTCTATTACCTTTGAGGCAAAGGTTTGCAGAGGTGAATTTAAATGGTCATGGGACTTCAGAAATAAAGACAAGTAGCCAACTATACATAATCAGCTGCTGTTGAAAATAGAATGATATGACATAGATACTATTGTCTGATTGTTGCAAAAAACAATTCAACAGATGGCCCATCACAAAAATAAGCAATTTCATTGTTCTTTTTAAGTGCCTTCTATTACTGTCCATGAATAATCAAAAGGCACGCAGTCACTTCCAGCACAGTCAGCCTCTTCTAACCTTCAGGCACAAAACACTCACAAAAAAATAAAAATGGGTGGGACAAGTGATACTGGAGAGAAAAAAATAAAGACTAAAAAAGAAGAAGCCATAAAGTAAAATTTCTTTAAATATCTAAGTGTAGCTTAACTAAACTGCTTTACAGTACCAACAAATAAGAGGAGCACAGAACAGAATCCACTGTATACAAATGGGAAAAAAAAAGGTAACCATTTTTTTGCAAACAAAAAGCCCCCATTGTTACAACAGCAATTTCTATTGCACAGGAGTTCACCCGTTTGATCAGCAATCCTAGTAAGTATAGCAAATTTATTGTCATTACACTTGTTCCTCCTGCTTTCCCTTTGATTATTACATAGTGACTTGTTGCATTTGGACTTACCAAAGCAGACCCAAATTCTGAGTAAACAGAAAAGTGGTGATGTGCCGAGAGGAATGGGCACTCATCACACAAGAGATTGGCAGATTGCTACGCTTTGCCCATGTAGATGTGTATGTTGTGATAGTAGTAATACATCTACAGAATGACTTTAACCAGTAGGATTTTTTCCCTACTCCACCACCCCACCACTCCCCATCATTCCCTCATTTCTAAATTACATTTCTGGGCAGCAAAAAAAACCCTGACATATTAAGTCTACACTATAGACAGTAAAAGACTTCTCTAGGCAGCTACTTTGGAAGCAATAGTGTTCATAAGGAACCATACGTAAACACCAGTTTCCTTCTTCCAAGTATTTCTTCTACTAAGTTCTATGGAATGCATTAACCTAGAAATGTTTTTCCTTTTCTAAAGCCAAACTTCTACACCATCAGTAACACACCCTCAGATCTGCACCTCTCTGATCACTAACATCCACTGTTCCAAAAAGCATGCAGTAATTCACTATTGTACCACATGTCTAATATATCTGCTTATGCACCCTCCTATCAATAATTTATTTCTTCTGAACACTAAAGTTTAGGAACTTTCCCTGTTCCTAAAAAACAATACACACAAGGAATCAGTATGATGTGCATTTTAGGGGTAGGTGAATTTCTTGTATCACAAAGTAAATATAATATATTTTAGAAAAGTATTATATAAATCATTTTGATGCAAACCTTTGTATTTAAAAATACTTTAAGGCATGCTACCTTTAGAAAACAGAGTGGAAGGGAAAGATAATATAAAAGAAAACAATTGATAACATTGTCTTATTAATGTGAACCGGAATCTGATGCGAAAGTCAGAATCCAACACCATTACAAAAAAAAACAAAACACAAAACAAAAACACACCCACCCTATTGAAACTTCTGTCAAAAGGCAAGAGCCATTCTGAGAATCAGAATGCAAATATGAGCTCCTTTTATCTAATACAGCTTAGGACAGGCAGAAAATTTCTACAAGGTAAAGCAAGTAGAAGACAGCAGCTAAAGTACTGTAATTTCTCATGGTTTTTACTGTATCCAGCATTCATTGCAACAAGGAACAAAAGCAAAGGCTACAAATTACCAGTAAGGAGAGCCCGCTAATGGAGAATGGAGAAATTTCATTAGCATTTAAGAGAAAAGATTTTTATGACCTAGTGCTGCTTTCCATTATGACTCACATAAAAAAGAAAAAAAAAAGAAAAAACACTAGACTAATAGTTAATTTACATGTGTAAGTGCCTGAGACTCAGTCATCTGCTGATTGGTACAGTTCCACGTAATGAATGACAAACATAAGCATGTATTATCAGTAATTAGTATTAGCACAAAAATAAGAGCCTAATTTTTATTAGAAGCTTTTAATAGCATTCAGGTTAATAAAAACTTACTAAATTGTAGTTTGCTATAAGTCCAAGTGGTACCAATGGTATATATAAAGACTAACACTGCTTACCAAGAAGTAGGGATTCCGTTTTCATTGTCATTACTAACATCGGTTACAGTCACACCAAAATTAGAGCTTCTAATTACCTGTGTATAGTTATTTGATCACTAAACAATGACTAGTCTTTTTTTATTGGCCAACCTCTGTGTTCTGGAACATCAAAATTCTAAGTACAAATGGCTCGAGTCTAGGGTTTTTCTTCAAAACGAGGACAAATTTTTAGATTTTTCCATTAATTAAAAAAAAAAATATTTATAGTAAACTGTATGACAAAGATCAGTAAGAAGTAGAAATGCTTTAATAACCTGAGAGCCTGTGGCTCAGAAAAATGCTGACAAGAAACCTGCTTTAGAATGGACAAACTCAGCAGCTTAGTGCCATCACTTAAGGTCACGGCTAGCACACAATATTTGTAAAAAGAAACCTTTAAGACACAATAATTTTTTTTTTTAATACAACAATATTTTGGAACACACAAAACTACTTTTTTCTACATCACTGAGTCAACTCTCCCCTTGTTTGACAGTTCCCTAGGCTTTGCAAGAAGACTGCAACCTCAGCAGTGCTTCTGTCCTTCGAAGTTCTGCATTCGGTTTCCTCTGAAAAATGAGCATTTACAACACTTTTTGCTGTCCCTGTTATAATATCACTCGCCCATGTGTCTGATGTTAAGATAAATAAGTAATTTCAGCTTATTCTCCTTTTTTCCCCAACGAGTATTTGAAAGGAACCTGAAGTTGCTTTCAAGGATTATCAGGCATTGGAACGGCCTGCCCAGGGAAGTGGTTGTGTCATCATCCCCGGAGGCATTTATGAGACGTGGAGGAGGTGCTTAGGGACACGGTTCAGTGGTGGTATTAGCAGTGTTAGGCTGATGGTTGGACTTGCCGATCTTAAAGGTCTTTTCCAACCTGCAAGATTGTATGATTCTAAGCGTTTCAAGCAAATCTCAAGAGTTTCCTGGTGTATCTTCCACATACAGGCACTTTGCCAAAGTAGCATAAACCCAACTTGTGTTTCTGTCTGTCAAACCAGAGAGTAGTTGTGTCTCCAAGTCAGAGCAGCATATGTTCCGAGTCTCCAGCTCTTTCCAGTTTCATTTCAATCCAGCAATTCTTTCAGTATGAGTGAGAGATTGCAGCGCATCTACCCATTATCTCCACTGAGGAAGTGAACTGCAAACAACCTGAATTAGGTACAGCTCCCTGTTATCAATATTAATTCTGTCATCACGTGAGCTACGCTTCCAGCTACTGCACTACTTCATGACTATTTAAGTTGAAGGTTTCTCATCCCAAATTTAGTGCCTTCTGCAAAATATCAGAAAGCTGGCAGTCCTCTTCAGTAGGCAAAGCCTGTGTAGCGTTCCATGCTACAGAAAATCAGTCAAGAAATCCAGCTGTTAAGAAATCTGAGAATTTAGAACATTAGTACATCCAGAACGAGCGGATTTTTTAAGTTCACCTAATAATGCAAAGACTTTGATACACATTTTAAAGCACAGTTCTTGTATTAATTTCCCACCTGCGATGCACCTACAAAACCAGGTGATTTCTACAACTCAAGTGACTGATGTACCTCAAGCAAGTCAGCAGGGGGAGCAGGCAATCAATTCGGAAACCAAAAAACCAGTCTCTCCCCTTCCAGTGTGGAAACAATGACTGACAATTTGGAAGCACCGCAACACCAAGGTATGAAAGTGGTGGGCATTTATACAGAAAAGCACACGTTGACGCTAGCACATGGTACAGCAAAGATGCCTCTTTCTACCGTTTGAGCGTTTGATGTCACCACAGTTAACACTTCCGCCTGCCCTCTCCAAACCTTCCCACATCTTCACAGTGTAAATACAACTGTCTCTGGATTTAGATTTTTATACTGCAAGTTTTGGAAGTCCAGCATTCATATTCACTAGGTAAAGCACAATTTAAATGATCAAGCAGCAGCAACTGCAGTGACCCCACAAATTCTGAAACCACAGATCTATCCCTTGTCAAAAAACGCAAGAATAACTGAAAACAAGAGCTTCTACTACTTTACAACTACAAAAATCTCCTTCATGAGGGCTTACCATAAATCAGTTATTTTCTCAGGTACACAGGCTTGTAGAATAATAGCTAGGAGAGATAAATTGCTCTATCCATATCAGTAATGTATTAATTTAAGAGCATAACACAATTTACAGTTAGTAGAGAATTCTTTTACTGTTGGTCATTTGAGAACTAACACAGATCTGGTGTTATTTGGCTCTGCATTTTCTCTCCGAATTAAAAAAAAAAAAAAATCTCAGCTGATTATAGCTGCTACATACCTCTAGCCTTTCTCCTCAATATTTTGATAAAGCAATTCTACACTTTAATTTGTTACATGCCCTTATAGCAAAATTCATAAGCTGTGTAAAACAAACGAAACAACCAAGTTAGCTTGGGCAAAGATCATTTTGTGATTTTATTTTCAATTTTCACATTTAATTCAGCAAAAGTTTCTTAAAATGTTAGTAACATTGATATAATCTGGCACTGCCATGCCAAAGGCTGCAGTAACTCTAGGAAAGAATTTACGTTGTATTTGACACGTTATTTCCATGTCGTTAATCACACTGAGGTGATCTTGAAGCACTATATGAACTACAGCAAACACCAGGCGTGCCAAGCGAGTATCAGGCGACTGACTCAGTACAGGATGATGGTCCCTGTCCTGAAGCACCCATGAGCCTCTCAGACTCTAATGCCCCCTTGTATGACCAGTAACTAGACTGGTAAATGAAAGCACTGTAAGGGGACTTACACCACCAACTTGCATCTTAGCTCCTGGCAGGGGGGAACCCCAAAACAAAATATCATCTTCAAAAAAGTGAAATTACTTCTCCACTTCAACTCCTACAGTTCGCTAACAGCCAGTGATTCAAATACCATATTAGCAGTAACAAGTGTCATAGTTTAAGATTAAACGTAATTTTATGAAGTTTCCCTCCAAATGAAGGAGTTACCTGTGACTCCTTACCTGAAATTCATCAAAACATAGGAGAGCAGCCTCTTCGCTTATTTCCTCTGCTACTGGTGCAATTGGGTCATATGATTTGGCCATAAACCCTGCCTTTCTTTTCGGCAAGCTCTGCTTTAGGCGATGTATTCCTGAGTTGATAAAACAGAAAAGAACAAATGTTTCTTGCTTCTTTTTCTAAGACAGGGAGATCAAAATTATTTAGCTACCAAATAAAAAGTAACCCCACCAGGTAAAAATAAGAAAGCTTCTAATTTAATCCAATTTCAAAACGGTTTTCAACCACATCCAGGCAACGATTAAAAGCTGACAGATTCTGCCATTCATATTTGCTTGTCTAGAAATACGTAAAACGAGAATCAAAGAACCCTTGGATGCTATGCACCTGTACTTTATCTTTTAAAAATGGATATAAATGACAGTTTTATCTTGCTCCAATTCATGACCATTTCAGTTTCACTTTGCAATTTGGCATTTTCTGTCTTAACCTTCTCTCTGAGTATGAAAAACCCTGACGGTGTTTACAAATCCATGGCACAGCTCTGTGTACTGCACGCTCTGAGAGTATGTTTACAATGCATTTAGTTAAAAGAACTCGGACATATCAACACAGGTGTATTCTGAAATGTACAGATGATGATGCTGGCACAAAGTAATATTATTACAGTCATACTTTACTGTCTCATGGACTGTATTCCATCTGACTATAAACAAGCATTCAGAAAAAATATCCTACAGTAAGGAGTTACCCTTTTTTTTTTTTTTAAGATTAAACACAAATGACAAGAAATGGATACAGAAAATCTCAACAGTAACACAACGATGATAGAAAAGAAGGGCACTAAAAGTGCAAGAAGTTTACACTGATGAAAGCCTCCAAGAAAAGTGCAGCTGTCACAATACTTGTAAATTACAGCATTATTTAACAATTTTGCAGTACTTTAAGGTCCCAGAATTTAAAACCAGATGCTTTTTTTTTTTTTGCAGATAACGTATTTAATAAACATTTGTAAATACCTGTGTCTGCACTTACTCTGGTGTACATCTAGCATGAAGCCATGAAAATGGACTCTCTTTTTCTTTTCTACTTCTAAGTGAGAATAGAAGATGTCCATCACCATTGTCTTTCCTGTGCCTTCAAATAAAAAACAAAACAAAACACCCAACAGGTAGTTAATTTAAGAACAGTATGTACGGATTACAGTAATGATTCTTCATTAGCGTTCAACTAATGAAACTATACTCTTCCACAGAATAAGTACAAGACCAGACAGTTTGTGAAGAACAGTTACATTCTGTGTTCAATTACTTGGAACAACTGCGTCTATTATTTTATTTTTTTAATTTTGATCCATACAGAGATAGCCCAAAGGTTGCACAAATCACTCCATATGCATCCTGAAAACATCCTTACTATTTGCTTTTGAAAAGCAATTAGGTTTTCATGCTGCATTGTTGCACCTAAAATATATAAATTCCCTCTTTGTTCCCTTCAATTACTTCCCAATTTCTTAAATTGCATTCTTAAATATTAGCGAGTGAAAGTAACAACACATGGTAATACAGTCCAATCCAAAAGCTTCCAGAATTGTACTGAACAGCAACATAACATGGAAGAAAACCAATTCTGGAAAATCCATTAAAGCAATAATGCTATATAAACATAAAGTTTGTAGACACTTCAGAATTTTAATAAACATGCATTTAGAGAAAATTCCATTGGAATTGATGCAACTGAAACTTACCAACATCTCCATAGACGTAAAGACCTTTTGGAGGTTTGTTTTTTGCGAAGAGCTGCAAATCAAGAGAAAAAGAAAAAATACGAATATGGGGTAAAATAAAAGCAAGCACGTTGCTATGGTAAAGTAAGAAAGTACCTACGCTTAACCACCAAAGTAGCACTAGCTAGTAAAGAGTAATCTTGAATAAATCATTAGCTCAGACTTGGTAAGCAATCTTAATGCTGTATTTGTGCAAATTCCATAAATGAGGCAAAACACACATGCAGGGTTTAGGGATTTTTTTTTTTTTTTAGATCATTGTGAAAATATCCCCATTCCCAGTTCTAGCACACATGCCATTTTATCAGCACACATATAAAATGATTAAATGTTTCCCAATCCATCATCAAAACAAATCCTTTTCCTCATTAAACCCTTTGAACAAACAGTCCTAGGGAAAAGGATAGAAAATTAAGCAGTATTATAATAATTATAGATATATGCACTATCTATCTATTAAAGCAGCTCTGCTTAAGATATAAACCATTAGGATTTAGAAAATCAGTATTGCAAAAAAGCCAGTGTAGTTCCCCTTTCTCTCCACTTCTGATTCTTAAATGCAGAATCATCTCTGGTTTAAACATGTCTAAAACCAGTGTAGTCACAGTAAAAATATGTACCTATATACAAGTGTGTATGTGTGCATATGTGTGTGTATATATATACATACAAGGTGATTTTCAAAATATGCCTTTTATTAATAATTTTCTGAAGTGACTTATGTTTATCTTGAATGAATACTGCTTAACAATTTTTAATCTCTTAATATTACTCAGGATATATGTTGTGACACCTGATGCTTTATTCTATTTTACTCAAATATACATTTTTATGGAAAATCTTGCAGTAACAAAAACTTTCAATTCAAAGAGTTCCCCCTGCTGCTCCCCGGTATGGTGCATAGCCACTTCCAAGTATAATTATAAAAAGAAAGAGTTACTAAGAAACCAGACATCGTAACAAAATTCTCATAAAATCCATGAAACTCAATTGACATCCACAAAATACACTGCAGAAGAGTATTTGGTTATTTAAAAGTGCTCCACTTTCAGAGTTCTATGAGCTGAGCCAAAACAGAGGAAAATTAAAATTGCAACCCTGTGGTCTCTTTTGGAGCTGGGTAATTGCTGAACAACTTGAATCTAAAGCACTTTTCAAAATACAGTGCCATGTTAAAGAAATGGGGGAGTCAGTAGCAAAACACTAATTAAATATGAAAGAAAATATATGACCAGAAGGTAGACAGATAATGTCTCAGGTCTATAGTACCAGTTTATTCAGAAAATATGCAAGCATAGTTCTTATATAAGACCCACTTTTAGATTTAATTTAGGGCTATATTAATAGGATAATAAAAAATTTGTATCATCAGTCTGTGGTTGAACAGGGTTTCAGATGTTCTGAAACCATTCCATTAACAGACAAGGCTGCAACTATTTGCTAGTGCTTTGAGAGCACTGCAAGACAATTTAATTGACGAGCATTTTGCAGTGTGTACTTTTTAAGAGCAGGCACTCATTAAAGCTACTGATGCTCGAAGTTACACAGGAGAAATGGAAAAAAATCCGAATGAGAGAGACATTAATAGGAATTTATTTGGGTTTAATTTGAGATTAACAACAGTGATTTTAACAAGACAAAAGACTACCACATTAAATTTATTACATAAAAAGGCTGTATTGATGTGATGTGCAGTTTCACGAGGAATGACACAAAGCTAGAAAAACAAATCAATGTTTAGAGTACTGCTTTACCTGTCTTTGTAAAGGTTACCTAACCAGGAAAAGCAGCAATGCCTACATTTTTATACTGTTTTTCATTGCAAAGCATTTATTAATTACATTTTACCATTTTGATGTTCATCTTTTTAGGCGTATTTTGTTCTCACTCCAATACTTACCATTTCTAGAAAACATACTGCAGAAAAAGGGGGTTTTGGCTAAAGGAAACAAATATAACAGCTTGGGCTCCATAAAAGTCTAAATCAACTTCTGGTTCATTTAAAAAATGGAATTAGTTTTTTGTGAAGAGCAATTTTTGAGTAATATCTAACTGCTTTGAAGAAATAAAAAAAAAAAGCACGGATACTGTGGATATTCTAAACACATCTGCGCAAGTTGATAATCTCGAAAAGCAAATCAGATGCCAGAAAAATCCTTACCCTCTTTGAGCAACTGAAGAAATTTGAAGGAAATATTTTACTTCCGAGCAAAATTGTTCTACTGAAACTCACCCTGCATGGACAAGGGAGACCTAATGCAGAAGACCCTCCAGTTACCCTAAAATAAAGGTATTCTTGTTTTATTTCAGGGAGGAAAGGAAGAAAAGTGGGGGATGTAGGAAGACAAACTAAATGACCAACCTCCTCCTTCTCTCTCATGTCCGTATTATCCTGATGTACATTTGGGGTCTCAGTAGAATCATGTTCAATTGATTGACAACAAATTTGCTTTTGCAACAGTGCAAAGGTCCAAGGATGTCACAGCTAATATTTAAAATGTACAAACCCAAAGATATTAAGGGAAGCACAACATCTGAGTTTGAAGGGGACAATTTAGGAATCTTTAAATGTGTATTTTGAACGCTCACCAGATCCTGTCAAATGAGGGCATCCCCACAAATGTGCCAAACCCCTTAAATCCTCCCAGTTTCTTAATTCCCATAACATACTTCTACTCCATCAGATTTTAGTTTTTTGCTTAAACTTCACTTTAACCATTCAATATCCTATCTTGCCTAAGGAATTATATTGATCAAAACATCTCCTTCACTCTGACAACTTCCTATTCTTTCTTAAATATCTTTAATTACATGCAACATCTTAACACCTTCTCCCATACTCCCTGCCTTCAGACACTAGAAGTAAGCAACTCATGTCCTGGGAATATTTATACACTGTTCTGAGAAACTTTTAGGTAAAAATACACGTCAATACTATGGTGGTTAATTAAAATACCCAAAATTCATGAGCAGAATCTCCCAACAGCAGATCTTCTTTTAAACACTAACAAAACTGCCTCTTTCTCCCACTCCTTCAGACCTCCTTTTTGGTTGCTGTTGTAGCTGAAGACATTTTCAAGGCCTTGAATGGTGTTTACTATTGTTCATACCTCTTTTCAAAACATGACCTCACTTATAATTGAGCTTATTTCAAGTCATTAGTACAGCAACTCAACAACCCTTAAGATGTCCCAGTTGGTATTATTTTGAAAAGCTAGCGATCTGAAACGTCTATGCAAACCCTTACGGCCTTGAACTTCAATTCAGAGGATCTCAAAATATCTCAACGTACAAGGCCATGCTTTCACCAAGTTGAAGATCAAAGCCCTTGTTCAAATTTGAGTAATAATTCTGAAAAACAGAAGCCAACTTGGTTTGCAGCATGACTAATTGTTTTTTCCCCTCAAATTCATTCAAAGCTGTTGCCCAAAAAAACCCCTACATCATCAAAAAATGCATAGTTCTATTACCATAAAGGAAATGGCTGGTGTCACATGTCCCCCACCTACTGATTTCAGAAAGCTTTGGCCTGTGAGGTAATGCAAGTCTCTCAGATAAACACTGAAATGTTTACTGTGTCTGATACAAATATTTGATCCCTAATCCTACTTTTACCATCTTTTTAGCGAATAAAACTATTTAGATAAAAAGTGAAAAATGAAGAACAAAACTAACAACAAAGCAGACCATTCTTATAATGGTTCGAATTGCAAGACGTTTCTATTCCTGGAATAACTGTTATTTTAGAAAAGGCTTCTGCAATTTGATCACAGAAGAAATCGGGCTATACAATAAGGAATATCAGACTACGGAAGAGGCTGATAGAGGGAGGCTTGCTCTCTCTCTCTCTCACCACTCCCACCCCCCTTTTCTTCACTGCAGCCTTTCAAGCAGATTCTCTTTAACTGACAGAGCCAGAAAAAATTAGCATGGTTGAATGCCATTCACCCCTATTTTATATTTCTGAAAAGCTTCCAGTAGATTCTTTTCGACACAAGAGATTTCATACTAAAAGTAGGATAGTCAAGTTGCTAGAAAGCTCCTGAAAATGCAGAAAGTCAAACTATTATGTGTTAACTGATTGAAGTGTTTGACTTATTTCCAAAAAGTCCTTAAGCAATTTAAAATACATCAACTGGTTTCATTTACATCTATTAAAACCCATTAAGTACAAAACATCAAGCAAAACCAATGCCAATTGCTTTATCATAAAAATAATTGCTAATGTCTATAGTATAAAGATTTATCTTTTAATTCATAGTATATTCAAAGTTACAAGGTACCAACAGAGCATCAATGAGCTATTCACAAATACAGGATTTACCTGTGCCCTGTTTCTTTAGTACTTCCTGGAGAAGTCTTCTACCAGTTATGTGAACTACTTAAATTGAAACTACTTTAAATTGAAAGTGGGGAGGTTTAGATTAGATATCAGGAAGAAATTCTTCCTGGAGAGGGTGGTGAGGCACTGGAACAGGTTGCCCAGAGAAGCTGTGGATGCCCCATCCCTGGAAGTGTTCAAGGCCAGGCTGGATGAGGCTTTGAGCAACCTGGTCTAGTGGAAGGTGTCCCTGCCCATGGCAGGGGGGTTGGAACTAGATGGTCTTTAAGGTTCTTTCCAACCCAAACCATTCTATGATTCTTCTCTTCAAATCTGAACCGAATCTGCAACAGCATTTCTACCCTGAAAGTCCATCCTAGAAAAAGATCTATTTTGCTTACTTTGAGAACCCCCTGACTGACGCAGACAAGGATGCGATGCCACTGTCTGCAGCTGGTGCCGTCCTCGATGGCTATGATCTTACCAACTACCTCTTCACAGCTGTGACTCTCATTCTGGGGAAAACCTTCATTAAGGATGTCGATTACAACTTGGCTGAAACAAAACCAGGCCTGCACTAGAATTTTATCCCAAAAGGAGCTCTGAACCGGCTAATAAGTTACTCAAAGATAGCAGAAAAGAAACAAAGATGTTGCGATGACTTCTTCTCCATCATGAATCGCGACTTGAGTCAATTACACAAGCTAGCAGGATGTAACAAAAACCTCACTGATCTCCTTTCTGGAGTTTTGATGCATGGCACTGCACCAAAGTGCTCAACCTGGTTATCAATCTGAACATTTCCACAGAGATATCAAGCTGTAGAAGAAAAAACTCAAACTGCAACAACATTTATCCCAATAGCATGTAGTTCTACAGCGGCTTCTCACTGACTGTGGCATTAGTTCCCAGGCATCAGCAAGCCATGCAACAATTTTTTAAGAGCTGTTTTAAAATTAAAGCATGGAATTGAAGCAATGTTAAATGAAAGAGAGGTGTGCTTTAAAGGAAGTAGTGAAAACCACATTCTCAACCTAAAAAATGGCATTTGACTTGTTGCTTTTAAGAAAGTGTCAGTCGGGCTGGCTTTACTGGGATTAGTTATAGGGACAAAGTAGCATCACAATTTCCTAAATAGAGTAAGATTAGTATTTGTTCTCTGCAATAGAACCTTTCTTCCCTATTCATGCTTCTCAATCAAAGAAGCAGTAAATAACAAACCCACATAATGCTTGATCTACAAAGCCATTACAAGACACCTGCTCTAACAACTCTAATGATTCAGGGCACTACAGTGAACACAAAAGTCAGCTCTCAAAACTATTCTCAAAGGCAGCACTTTTAGAACAGAATATCCAAATGTCCAAAACAGTTTACCAGGAAAGATCAAAATGCTCTTGCCTACTGATCCTCAGGTTTGACTTAAGACCAACACCTTCATCATAACATTTTTTCTAAAGAATAAAAATTAATATAAGTCTGGCAGTATGTCCACGCTATAATGTAAGGGCGAGCCAAATAACTGGCCTCCTTTTGAGTTACTGCCTCTTATACCGTCCAGGTACAGTGTCTAAAGAGAATTTTGAGACGGGCGATTTAAAAAATTACATGCTCAGCACCAAAGCTCAAAAAGTCCAGACAGATTAAAAAAAAAAAACAAAAAACACTTTTCACATCGAGCACCCTGAAGATACAAAACTCTGGCCTGCTAGATTACCCTTACAGAAACAGCCCAGCAAGCTGAACCCAGATTGATCTCCTTACACTTACGCAAAACTAGTTCTCATTCAGGCACACTGCCATGTTGCTTTGGATAACAGAGATAAGCAATAACCATTTTTTGAAAAAGGAAATTTCTATTTTTTTTTATTTGGTACTTGCCCAAATCGAATCAGGAGGCTGGTTTAGACTCATTTGCCTACAAAAGGAATCAAGACAACATGGATCCACAGGCACACACCCACATACAGTATAAATAAGTGTTTTAAAATACCATAAACATACAGGTTTCAGACTTCATCTATAATTTTTACACTGTTTTTACTGATTTTAATTAAATAAATCCCAGAAGTAAAAAGGTAAATAATGTGATGAGCTGACCCACCAGCAAGAGCAGGTAAAAACATACCCCTAACCATTGCTTGGCTCCAACTCCCATCAGAGTTAGAATCATTCAACAACTTAGGTAAGCAGGACTTCAAGGGATCATGCAGCCAAACCCCTGTTTAAAGCTGGGTTATAGAATATCTCAAGTTGGAAGGGATCTATAAAGGGTCAACTGCTTCCAGAACAGAACTTCCAAAGACACCCTCACTCCCCTCTAGGAGAAGTCCTGCCTTAACACCTTGCTTCCTGTACTTCACTACCCCCTCAGGGGTTTTTTCCTTCCAGAGTGCCTAACTTCTGCTCCATGGAATTATTTCCTATTCAGGTTTCTTCTCACTGTATCTCAGTAAGGAAAAGAACTCCTTCCTAGGTGTTTAGACCGCTTCCTTTCATCATGAGGCAGGAAGACAAGTACAGCATTTCCAGTCAAGCATATGATTAGCAAATAGACGATCTCCA
This sequence comes from Eurypyga helias, assembly GCF_000690775.1. Lineage (NCBI taxonomy): Eukaryota > Metazoa > Chordata > Aves > Eurypygiformes > Eurypygidae > Eurypyga > Eurypyga helias. The sequence goes on from NW_010263829.1 coordinate 37,732, forward strand.
TGAGTTTAAAGCCTTCAAGGGATGTTGGAGCCAGTCTGATAGGCAAGCATGTGGCCCAGCATTCTGCACCCTGCTACACTTGCCTGTGTCAAACAGGCACATTAGCTGTAACACAGGCCATTTACAGGTATAATGCCTGTTCTCATACCAACATTCTCTCCTCTGGGTTTTTCATGTCTCAAAGCTAACATACTCTGCAATAGCCTTAGAGCAGTACCTTGTCATTTGTTGCCTAAAGGGCAGAGGACAGCACGTCATTTAGAGGCACCTGAGCCCTGTGGGCTTTGGCTCCCCTGATCTCCTGCTCTATCATTTAGTCTTGCCCTGCAAAATACAGTATTTGTGCCAGGCAAGAGGAGAATTTGGGCTTGTAACGGGAAGTATATGGTTAGGTAATATGTTCAATAGAGTTAGATATTTAGATTCATGTGTGTCGCATAAAGGATGCTGAGAAAGGCTGACATGGAGATTTATTAGCAAGGTCTGCAGGTGATGGCATACACTGACTGCAAATGTGAAAGTTACTGCTGATGAAAAAAAAAACCAGAAATGGTTCAAGAGAAAGAGAGAAAAAGGAAAACACTCAGTGGCTGGCTGGGAAGAGCAGTGACAGCTTCCAGACATCTTCCTCTTAGGGGGTAGGGAGGTGTCGCTCCAGTGCAGGCAGGGAAAGTGAAGATAATGCTGGCAACGAATATTTTGCCGTGATTTTTTTCTCAGCGTTACACTTTATCACCACTCAGACAAACACCCTGTTCTTGTTGTTTCCCCTCACCATGCTTATGACTATTTGTGCTGACTGGAGTATGTTAATCAAGTGCAAACGAAGCATATTCACTGGTTGTTCAGCTTCCGTGCACATCTATGATTGCCTAACATTTACCAAGTAATTAAATGTCTTATCTACTTTGCTGGGATATAAACTCAGATCTACAAAACAAGAAGCAAGGAAAGCCAAGGGGGGATTCTCACACCAGTTCTAGTTGCTTCCATGAGAACCTGCCATAACAATGCTATCAAGATTCGCGGGTGCAAGGCCACGAGAGCAACAATCTGAAAATAACAGCATGAGAACAAGACGTGAAAAAAATACTGCCACAGAGGCTGTGGAAAACAGTGTCAACAGCTCCAGGGAAAAGTTACAGAGCTGCAACAGCAGGATATTAGCATTACTAATGCTAAGGCACTATGGTTGCTAAGGTGCTGTGCAACTGGGGTATGTCTGAATTTTTGTTAATACTTTGAAAAGGAGCTGTGATGCCCCCAAAAAGGCAACTGGGGTGCAGATCAGAGTCTTCCTTCTTTTCTTACCTCACCTGGAGACTAACACCACTGGAAAGAATGGACTTTTTTTTTTTTTTTAAACCATGCCTGCTCTATATTGTAACGTTTAGCAAAGCTAAATTATTTAGACTCTGCTGGCTAATTTCACTTATATTCATGGAAGGTCTGTTTGAACACAAAATGCCAATGTTCAGTATGAGCAACCCAAACACACATAGGTTACACCAGCGCTTGAGAAATAAAACCTGCTCTAGTTCCCTTTCTCCTATAGTCAAATGACATTTTTGGAAAGGCAGACAGTGGACACAGGAAATTCTGGTTTGATTTTGGTTAACTGAATTATTTCAGTAATATTTAATTTGGTTACTTCCAGAGCACCACTAGAATTTTACAAACCAAAAAAAAGAAGAGGGATCCAAACACAGTGACTTATCTGTAAAGACCCAGCTGCAAAAAATACGACTCGTGTTAATTCCAGATTTTTATGTACATTAAGCACATCCTTATGAGCAAATATAAATGCAAAAAAAATAACTATCATTATAAACCTCACCTTTGAGAGGAGATTTTTTGAACTGATGCTGTAGCCTTTAAGGCTCTCGTGCAACTTCTGCAGGTGTTGCACAACCCTCCTTTGTTGCTCATCATTCCTCAGCTCTTCTTGCTTTATCAGAAAGTCATAATGTTCTAAAGGTCCATTGCAAACCAATACGGCTCTGGCATTAGTGTCTGTAGGAGCACCGGAGACTGTCTTCTCATCTGCCTGAGCTGTGTATGCTGTAAAACGAAGAGTAGGTTATTAATCAAGAAGTTCTGAAAAGTATCCTCTTGCATTCATAAACAACAAACATTCTTAACAATTTTACACAGACATATATGCATTACTTACCCATACAACCATCAGAGTATGTTAATCCTTTGTTTTTCATTAAATCAAATTCTAATTTTAGTAGTAAACTTCTCTAGTAATGTTTTAACATTTAGTCTTATTATTAACAAGCACAAACACCAAGAAGCCCAGCTAGAGAGTGGTAAGATTAGGATGAGCCGTTGTAAGGGAAGTTCTGACTTTTTTTTTCCCTCCCTTCCAAACTGGGGCAAATCCATTTAAAAATTCCAAAGCGCTTTTCTCTGAATAGAGAGAAATGGGGAATTAGAAAGAGGTGGGCTAGACAGAATTTAAAAACCAGCAGACAGGAGGCAAAGACAGGGCTTCTGTAAGCAAGGTGAAAGAGTCAAAGACCAAACTAAGCAAGGCAATAGCTGTGAAGCCCTGCAGTGCCACAGCTGATTCTGCTGGCGTCTTCTGCCTAGAAGAGACAGGCCCAAGCAGGAATTCTGGTTAAAAAAAAAAAAAAAGAATTGCTAGACATAAAATGAGACAACTAGGAAAGAACATATAGGATTACAAAGAAAGCTTGCTAAATCAGTAAGATCAGAAATTTAACACCGGAATACGCCGAAAAGGTAACATCATCTTTGCTTCCAGTGTCACTTAAAAGGTTAAGTATAATCATGAGTAACAGAATTTCTAGCAATGATAAAAGAAATACATTTGAGTAGGAAAAATGCATATTAGACTACATAGTTAGATATTTTGAACATTGTGATATCTAAGGAAATTAATTCCTAAATGCTTTAGGTAACCTTCCTAAGTAACACAATGGCCTCTAACAGCTTTCTCTGACGCCTCCCTGAAGAAGGTGAGGTTCCAGAATAAAGGGAAAATGAAACTACTTTTGTCTTTAAAAAGGAAAGAGAGGCAAATCCAGAAATTCACAGGTCAGTAAAACAACTTCAACACTCAAAAATACTGGAACAAGTACAAGCAGGTTTTTTTGTTTTTTTTTTTTTTTTTTTTTTTTTTAAATAAAGCACTTAACAAGAAAGCAAATAAAAGGCAACACCAGCTCCTCAGGAACAGCGTGAGATCAGCAAGTCATCAGGTAACATGCTTAGCAGGGAGAGGGAAAACATCTTAATTGCAGTAACACTTCTGCCGTCGGGTCACACAGCATTCTCACATATAAAGTAAATTGCAAATTAAATTACTTTTGAGCAGGTACAAAAACAGCTAGAAAAACTACATGTAATGAATAATCACTACAGTTAAACTAGGGGCATGTGTGCAGGAGAGTTTCAGAGGGGTCTCAAAATTGCAGCTTGGCGCAATTCAGAATTTCCATTCATGGCCTGTATATAACAAAATAAAGTACATGGACTGGGAAGACAGATAACAGCACGTCAGTAGGGGACTCCAAACACCCTGGAAGGCAAGGCAATTCTGCCAAACTAGACAATCTAATACAAATAGGATGCCATTCAACAAAGTATGGTGCCAAAGGGAAATAAGTAACTGCAGAGATGGGGAACGACCAGCAGAGGAGCAGCTGTGCAGAAAAGTATCCAGGGGCCACACTGGATCACAGACTGACAGTGAGACACCATCATTACACTATTAGAGGAAAAAATAAAGTAAAAAACGCCTAAGTACTCAGATGCATATATATACATGTGGGGGGCATATATAACCACACATGAGAAAAACCTGTTCTATTCAATACTGTTATAGTGTACCCTGGGGCACACTTTTCAATGTTCACATTAAATATAATGAGAGGTATGAACTAAATGGGAGAGTAGAAGTTTATTTAAAAGACTATTTGTTAAACCAGCGATCACAACACAGAGAAAGTTCTAAGAGGCACAAGAACAGTTTTAAATTGTTATACAAAATATAAAACTAATATAGTTATAAAAGAGGATAAAACTTAAGTAGATCACAGATTCACAGAGTGGAAG